>NC_050104.1:59053460-59185241 GCF_902167145.1 Zea mays
AGAACCACGGGCTGCTCGTTGTCTAAATAAAGCGATCATACATTCAATACATTTGGAAAAGTACAAATGAACAGCACACCAAACATGTACAATCAAGTGAACACAAGTTTGATAAGACACTATGAACACAAAGGGTAGACTTAAATGCTAGGGATTAATTCATTTAGAATCAATGATTTCCTAGATATTATGGACTATATAGTTTAGTGCCACTAATTTTAGTGAGACACAAAATTATACCAGGGATCAATTCATACACAACATTTTATTAATCTCACAAAATTAAACATCTAAGTACCATTAGCATTTCCTTTTTATTTATTTTATTAAACAAATACATTATTACTTAAACTTAACCTTTAGTCTAGGCATAAAATTAAAGTGCACAAACTGTGGATGATCATAATTTATTTGGGTAGAGAATATTTCTATGAACATTTTGCAATTTGAACCACTAAATTTGGAGTTCATATGAAAAAGATATGAAATAAACAAATTTTGAAGTTTGAAATATGAAACTAAGCCCAATTCTGTGATTATTTAAAAAGCCAGGGTTTGTTTATAAGAGTTCAGGGGTCTGCGCTCTAAAACACAGGACAACGGGTTGATTCTCGGAAACCCGAGGCTCTCTTAAGCAAAACCGCCGCACGAAGGGGTATCGGGTAATCTTGACCGCACGATTACAAGCGAACGGCTGAGATCAAATCCTACGGGCGAGCGCGCGGGCGCGAGCGCGACTGACAGGTGGGGCAGGGACGAGCTGAGGCACTGACGCACGGGGCCCACGGGTTAGCGGGGTGCTGAGAGCGTGGGGTACGCTGGCTTCTAGATCGTTGATCAATGGTTCTGGCTCCACGATCCACACGAAACGTTATCCGCGCATCCGGGCCATCCGATGAAGATTGGACGGTTAGGATCGGCCCTAGGGACTTTGTCCTCTCCGGCCGGCCAGGGGCGGTGCCATTTGCACCCGCGACGGCGCAGCCACTGGCGGAGAAGTGGGATGGGGCTCCTAGGGGCGCTAGGGGTGGTCTGAGTGACCAGGGAGGTTAGGGAGGACCTAGCGAACACTATGGTGTGATCGGGGTAGCAGGAACAGGGGTGAGGCAACTGGACGACGGAGGGGAAGTCGTCGGCAGACCGAGGGCACTCCGACGAGCAATCACGTGCGAGAAAGTGCAGGGCAGGGGAAAAATAAGGATAGGGTTAGGACGGTTACCTCAAGTGGAGACTCAGGGGCTCACGAACGGTGTCTTGTGCGTGGCGAGGACGCGAGTCGACGACGGCGGCTCTCCGGCTGCGCAAGAAACGCTCCAGTGAGCGCGGACCTAGTGAATCAGAGGGGGAGAGGGTGAACCGAGAGGCGTTCCAGGTGGCGGGCGATAAGGCGGAGCTTACCGGGGCAACGGACACGGCGGGGGCTCGACGGCGACCATAGAACGGCGACGGAACCACGGCGAGCGGCGAAACTTCCTGGCTGCGCGCGTAGGGCGAGAGAGAGAGAGCGAGAGTGCTCGGCTGAGGGCGCAAATGAGCAGGGGGGAGTTGGCGAGCGAGGCCCGGGCTCTAAAGGGGTCGAGGGTGTGCGAGGTGGCCGGGAAATGCGCGAACGTGGGCCCGTCCATGGCAGGAGTGTGGACGGGAGGTTAGGGAAGTAGAGGGGACTGACGGGTGGGGTCCGTGGGGCAGAGAGAGAGAGAGAGGACGAGCGCAAACGTGTGGACAGAACTGACAAAAGGGTCCACCGGGTAGTGAGAGAAAACATGAGCGTGCACGAGGGGATCAGCGCCGACAGGCCGGCCCCACAGAGTAGCTAAAGAGAGAGAGAGAGGGGCTGCCTTTCAGCGCGGGCAGGCGCGCGGGCGCGGGATGGGCCGACTGGGCTGGCTTGGGGCGAAATGACTTTTCCCTTTTTCCTGGAATTTCTAATGCTTTTCTATTTTATTTCCCTAGGGTTTTCAATTCAAATTCAAACCAAGTTTCAAATTCAAACTAATTCAAACATGTGCAACAACTCAAGAATATTTGAAGCCCAGCATGATGCAACATTTCAAGACTCATATTGTTTTGACAAAAATAAATAGTTAATCTGTCACCTAATTAACTCAATTCTAGGTAAAAGAAAAAGTGAGAGAAAGTCTAGAGAGAGAGACAAGAGTAACACCTAAATTTGGTAGATATTTAAAAAGAAATTTTATACCCCCAAATTCAGGGTGTTACAGACCTATCCCCCTTAAAAAGAATCTCGCCCTCGAGATTCAGGGTTGGTTAGCAAAGAGTTCAGGGTACTTGGCTCTCAGATCATCTTCTCTTTCCTAGGTTGCTTCTTCTTCTGAGTGATGCCCCCATTTGACTTTGCACATCCAGATAATGCTTCTCCGAGTGACCCGATCTACTGTCTCCAGAATCTGAGTTGGCTTCTCAATATATGTTAGGTCTTCTTGAACTTCAAGGTCCTCTGTTGGCAACTGCTCTTCTGGTACTCGCAAGCATTTCTTCAGCTGAGAAACATGGAACACATCATGCACGGCGAACAGATTTTCTGGTAAGCTGAGTTGGTATGCCACTTCTCCACGTCTTGCTTGAATCTGTTACATCCCGATGTATCGAGGTGCTAGCTTTCCCTTGACTCCGAACCTTTTGATTCCTCTGATTGGTGACACTTTCAAGTAGACATAATCTCCCACTTCAAAACTCAATTCTCTTCTTCGGGTGTCAGCATAGCTTTGCTGTCTAGGCTGTGTTGTCTTCAGATTCTCTCGAACCATTCTGATGTTCTCTTCAGCCTCAAGCAAAATATCTGGACCGAACACCTGCCTTTCGCCGGGTTGGTCCCAATGCAACGGAGTTCTGCAATTCCTCCCATAGAGTGCTTGGAATGGTGACATCTTCAGACTGGCCTGATAGCTGTTGTTGTAGGAGAATTTTGCATACGGTAGCCTCTTGTCCCAACCTAACTTGTCTTGCAAAGCACAAGCTCTCAACATATCTTCAAGAATCTGGTTGGTTTTATCTGTTTGACCATCTGTCTGCGGGTGATAAGCTGAACTGAACTTCAAATGTGTACCCAAAGGTTCATGTAGTTGCTGCTAGAAATGAGAAGTGAACTGGGTGCCTCTGTCTGACACTATCTTCTTTAGAACGCCATGCAAGCACACAATCTGAGACATGTACAGTTCTGTGAACACCGCACTGTTATAGGTGGTCTTGACTGGTATGAAATGGGCCACCTTTGTTAAACGGTCCACTACTACCCAGATGGAGTCATAACCAGCTCGAGTGCGGGGCAGACCAACTATAAAGTCCATCCCAATCTCATCCCATTTCAATTGAGGAATCTGCAACGGCTACAACAAACCTGTGGGATGCTCTGCCTTGATCCTTCGACAATTATCGCATCTGACAACATACTCTGCTATCTCCCTTTTCATACTGTACCACCAGAATCTCTTCTTGAGGTCTTGGTACATCTTCTCGCTACCAGGGTGTATAGAATATGCTGTCTCATGAGCTTCCTTGAGAATCAGTTTCTGCATCGATTTGATGTCGAGAGCGCACAACCTATCCTTGAACCATACCACTCCTTCTGCGTCTTCATGGGAATCTGGACCATTCCCATCTATGATCAGCTACCAGATCTCATTGATCTTCTCATCGTCTTTCTGACCTTTTCTGATGTCTTGCTCTAGAGTGGGTTCCAGCTCGACTGTCACTACTTGAGTGTTATTTAGAAATCCGAGACTCAGCCTGTCGAATTCTTTTGCTAGCTCGTACGACATTGGGTGAGCGGCCAACATATTAACTTGACTCTTTCTGCTCAAAGCATCTGCAACCACGTTTGCTTTACCTGGATGATAATGTATCTCTAGCTCATAATCTTTGATCAACTCTAGCCATCTTCGCTACCTCATGTTTAGCTATGACTGAGTAAATATGTACTTGAGGCTCTTGTGATCCGTGTAGAGATAACACTTCTGCCCATATAAATAATGTCTCCAGGTCTTCGGTGCATGAACCACTGCTGCTAACTATAGATCATGAGTGGGGTAATTCTTCTCATGAACCTTCAGCTGGCGGGACGAGTATACCACTACTTTCCCTTCCTGCATCAACACACATCCCAGTCCGGTGTACGAAGCATCACAATATACTGAGAATGGCTTGTGAACATGTAACACCCCATTGTTACTCAGGGTTTTTCCCAGTACCCAACTTGTGACCATTATCACATGTGATTTTAATTAAGCAAGAGACACCAAAACTTAAGGAATTAAAAACCTAAGTTAAGTCTTTTTCATCTTAAGAACCATACTCTAAACACATCATGCACCTCAAGTGAGAAAATTATTCAAAACCCTAACACTACCCAAATTAGGTCATTTGAGCACAAAAGGGAATTTAGTGAAAAGACTATGAAAAATATAAAATCTTAATGGGGACCAATTAACAAAGTTATAGTACCCAAAATAAGCTACAAAATGTAGTAAGGAAGATTTATCAAAGGGGTTTTGTAAAATTCCCAAAACAGCCCCTTAAGTAAAGCCTCTATAGGAATTAAAGAAAATTCAGAATTCTGAAATCTGACCTCTTCACAAAGATCAGCTATGTTCTCATAATTCAAAAATTCAAATCCACTTGGTCCAATTATCTTGAAGTGGCGCCAAATTTCCTTGAACACACCCTGCGAAGTTTGGGAGCAATTCTCAACCGTTTGACATAATCTTGGCATAGATTTACCTCGGGACGCGTCTGTGAGACACTGACATCTCGACGACGCGACAACTCACTATACACGACCCAAAACCTCTCGACTTCCACACATAAACGACAAAGCTACGTCGGGGAACATATCTTGTATAGTGATCATGCCCAAATACGTGAATATTTCCAACCTATGGATGTTTAAACTCGGGCAAAAGCAAAGAGCCACGTGCTCGACGCCGTGTCAGGCCAGCCGAGCGCGGACTGGTCGCGGCAACGCGCGCCCCCGCGCGAGGTCACTCCTCCCCGCATGCCTGTGCCTCGCCCCGCCTATAAGTGCCCCCACAGTCTTAGCAGTACCCCCTCACACGCCCTCACTCTCGTCCAAGCCGGAGATCACCGGAGATCGCCGCAGAGAGCAAGCGCCACCACCCGCCAAGCCTCCCGAGCTTCGGTCACCGTGGCTAGCCCACCCCAGCCACTCCCAGTCCACGCTAGCGGCTCGGTTAGCTTCGCCAGAGACCCGTGAAGCTCCCCAAGCCCTCAGACCCAGTAGAACACCACCGGAGACCCCAAATCACCCTCGTCGGACTTCTCCCGCTCACTGGCAAACGTGGATCGGGTAAGTCTCTGCGCCATTTTCCAATTCCTCACGTGTACCGCCTCTGCGTCAATTGGTCAAGCCTCCCGAGCCAACCAATTGAATCATCTCGCTGTGAGCAGGCCGGAGCACTCGCTGCCGACGAACTCCCCCGCCTGCGCACGTGGACCGGCCGACTCCGACCACCTCCGACACCCACCCGTACCTCGACGTGACCGCTGTAACCTCCCTGACCTCCTGGACACCTCACAGGAGCTATCTCGCTGCCGGTAAGCCCCTCCGCCCTTTTCTCCGCCGCGGGTAGTATTCCGATAGGGGAAGGACCGCGGGTTAGATTTAAAGTTACCCCAGGGGGTCATGCGTAATGTCAGTGACTCAGTGGAATAGTAGACCGGGGACTAGTTTGTAAGGAACGCAGGAAGAATTATACCAGGGACCCTAGCGCAAAGTAGAATTTCCTTTTCCATTTTTAAATTCAATTCTTTAAATCTGCAACAAACTAGTTAAATGAATAACTAAAAGAATACTCAGCCAAATTTAGTCAAACAATTTTTGTTAGGCTCTGTGAAATATGAACTAGCACGCAAAAATAGTAAACCCCACATTTTCTGTACTAATTTTTAGAGTTTTGAATTAAATAAGAAAATTGTCCAAACCTTATTAATACAGAGGAAAATAGAAATACTTCTATACTGGTCTAGAGAAAATTTGTAGAGATACTTACCCAACATATACACTGTTTAAAAATACTGAGCATCCCAGTATACAAGAATAAACCAGGAATGTTCATTAAAAGTTGTTTTTGCCCAAACTTTAGAAAAATAAGAAAGGTAATAGAAAATAAAAACCAGAGGATGACCATATTTTTCCTGGTATACCGAAGTGATTAAGAACATAGGAAAAATATATGGAACCCTAGTCTAGTGCTAATCTAAGATTATAAATTTTATTAGGCATTAAGAAATCAAGAAAAGCCATGATTAAAAATATAAGGACAAATACAATAATGGCAAGAAAAATTCAGTCGACCTCTAACTACTAGTATACCACTACAAAAATGGTAAACACCCCAAACCATCACAATAAGTGAGTTAAACAAATAGAACTTGGATTTAGCCAATACTTCAAATAAATCAAAAGAAAGGCTAAAAATGTGAAACAGTGAGTAAACAAAATTTTACCCAATTACTTATGATGTAAGCCACCGGGGAAAATATGAAACTAAAATAAAAATATGATATAATACACCTTACCCCCTACCCTACGAAAAAGACCATATATTCCAAGAAATTCTACCACACCTTCCCTTTGAGCAAAACTTGCCAACTTCTATAATGATTGCTCTTACGCAAAGAAGAAGATAGAAAAATTAGGGAATCTGTTGTTTGACATTTTTCAAGTATAGTAGAAGTAGAAAGCACCACTAGGCCCTAAAACTTTAGAAAATCACAATGAAATGACCAGTAGGTATCATTGGTTAAAACTTGGTGCAAAGCCTTATTATTGCACCTAAATGCTAGCAAAATTAAACCTTAGGGAAAAATCTACTGTTAAAAAGGAGTTGTAGTTCAAAGCACCCCTCTGCCCTAAATTTTAATATTTTTGTGCAGAGAGAACCCTTATCATTTTAAGCCTTAATTTTTTAAACTGAAATTTATACGCAAATGAGAAGCCACTGTAATTTTTGCAGATTTTTTGGAAAATTGTAAAGCTATATTGTAGTTCAAGTCTACTTTAAAAAACACAAATGGAAAAAGGGGAAGGAGAGAATTAGCAAAGGTAATATACCTCACCCATGATGATTTCAGCAAGAATCTTGATAAAACTATTCACTAAGACACTAAGGAAAATCAGTGGGACACCAAAATAAGCAGACCACTTAAACTTGACCATACTTGACTTAAATGGCTAAGTGTACCACTGGAACTTCCAGTACTAAGATTAAGCTTTACCTTACTAACTTAATCATTTCACCCTACATTATCATTACTAAATTGCATATCATGGCATACATGTATCTTACTCATTGCACTCATTAGATTGCAACCTCGCTGTCGGAGAGTACGTGCTCATTCCCGAGCAAGGAGCTGTCCAAGAGGAAGTTCAGGAGCCAGCTCAGGAGCCTGCTACCGAGGATCTCCCCTCAGCCTCAACTTTTGAAGGCAAGCCCCGGTTTTATGCATAACTGTGACACCCCAGTGTAATGCCCCGAATTTTAGAGTTAAATTTTTCTTTCTCCATCACTCACCAAATTCGGGCGTTACCTCTCTTTTCCCATTTCTTTTCGCTACACCTTACCCATTCTGAAAATTCTAAAGAGAGTTAACTCTATGTCGTATATTAATAAATCCTAGAAGTGGATTCTTCCTTTGGTTGTTGCATCATGCCGAGCCACACATCACTTTTTTCCCTTGTGTGTAATTGCTTGGTTTCCATAAAGTATCCACTTAGTAGAAGGTTATAGCTAAATAGAAAATAAGAAAAACCCCCAAACCCCCTCTCTCTTGTCCGGTTTCCCTAGCGCAGCCTAGCCACGACCTGCCCTTCCCCTCCCCCTTTTCTCGTCGTGGGTCGGCCAATCGCCCCGCGGCCTAGCCGCCGTCCCCCCCCATGCGCGGCCTGCTTCTCCCTTCCCCCCTCTCCCTTCGCGTCTTGGGCCGGCGCCGCGACGACCCAACTTGGCGCGGCGCCGCGGCGGCCCAACTTGGCGCGGCCCAGCCGCCAGCGCGTTGGCGCGGCGCGCAGGCCCGGCCGGTGCGGGAGGCGGTTTGGCAGCCGCCGCCGCTGCATGTGGGGCCTACCTGTAAGCCCCGTAGTCGTCTCCTGTTCATCTCCCTCTGCCCACGACATTTCTTTCTCCTCTCCCCATCACTCTCGTCACCCAGAACCGCTGCTGTCGCGTCCATCCGCTCGGCCCCCGCCCCGAGGTGAGCTCGCCCCGCCTCCCCTTCCCCGTCCCCTCCGCCCCATCTTCCTCCTCCCTGTGCCCGCGGCGCGGCTTGGAGCTCGGCCCGGCGCGCCCATGGCGCGTGGCCTGGAGCTCGGCCGGCGCGCGCGTGGTGCCCCGGCTCGGTGTTCGGCGCGGCGCGCGGCCTCCGCCCTGGCTCGTCCGACCCCCTCCCCGCGGCCTTGGCTCGCCCCAGCGCCTGGCGCGACCTAGCTCGCAGCCATGGCGCGTAGTTGGCCCCGGCGCGGACGCCCTTCGCGCGGACGCCTCGGCTCGGCCCCTCCGTGGCACGCGCGACCCTTTCCTCCCCGCGGCGGTGCGCCTGCCTAGCCTCAGCGCGTGGCTCCCCCTGCCCCGGCCCTGCGTTCGCGCGGTGACCTGGCGCCCTCGACGCGGCGCGGTGCCGCCCCTCCCCTCGCGTCCCCCTGGCCCCGTTCGTGGCTGGCGCGCGGCCGGAGCTCGCGGCGCGGTGGCGCCCCGCGCAGCTCGGCGTGCCCGGCGCGGCCGTCCGCGGCGCGCACAGCGCGACTGCTCGCGGTCGGCCCCCGGCGCGGCCTGCTCGCGGCGCGCGGCCTCCCTCGCGCCCCGCGGCACTGCTTGTCGTGTCCAGCGCTGCCAGCTTGGTTGCGGCTCGCTCGCGGCGACCTGCGCAACTCGCTTGCCTGCGACGCGCACGCGCTGCCAGCTTGATGGCTTCTTCAACCAACGCGACCAAGCGCGCGACAACCCCATGTGCAGAGGCATGTGGCGTTGTTCGCGTGACGACACACATGTTTTAGTTCCCTTTTTATGCGTAGTGTCATGCGGCGACTCCCTGCACCACTTAAAATTGCTAGTACTAATTGAATTATGTCAGGAAGCGACATGTTAACTAGGCATGGAATTAATTATGATTAGATAATAACTATATTTGCACCTACATTAAATATCGGGTAGTATAACTACATGAAATTAAGTGGTTAAGTTCATTCTTTCCCGTAGCATGAGTATAATGAGTTGTTGTTGGAACTTGCTCTTCGGTGCAAGTTGATCCAACGGGGGAGTGTAGCAACGTAAACAGGGTTTTCGTACGAGATGGCAATAGCTCTGTTAATCTAGCCTCTCAAGGGCACTGTGCGGGGGTATTTATAGGTATCTGAGTGCCCAGCGTCCAGTGTTAAGGACGCATGTGCCCCCAGGCGCCTAGGTTATCCCCGGAATATTCCCATAAAGCAGGTTTACAGACCGTAATTACAGGGAGACTTTTACAAAATAGGCCCGTAACGCGCAGCGGCCACGCAGGGCCTGTTACAATGGGCCGGATCACACGTGGGCATCCATGTAGGACGAGGTCGCAAGATGACATGACCTCATCATAGGTCTTCGTCCGGCGCCTTGTCGGGCGAAGGGTAAGTCTGTCCGTCGTCTTGTCTCTGTTGATCCAGCGAGGTCAGCGAAGGCATCGAGCGAAGGGTGGCGTCTTCGCCTTCGCCCCAACATTTGCCCTCCGAGGGACCAGTTCGACTGAGTCATCTGGTGTCGAAGACGTCGCTAGATGGTGGAGACACTGCCCTCGCTCGAAGTGGTCCCGCGGGGTTTTTTGACATGACCGTTGATTGACGCGGTACTGTTGGATTGCGGGTTTCCCGAAGCGCCGCGCCCTGTGTATAAAAGGGGGCGGGGGGCGACGCGTTTTGAACTTTATCTTTCCGCGCTCCGCGAAAACCCTAACTGCCTTCTCAAATCGCTCGCTGCTCGTCTGCCCTCCTTGCTCTTGCTCGTCGGAGATCTGGCCCGTGTGAAGCAGACCGCCCGCCGCCGCCGACGGTACGTAGCGATGCCGTCCTCTTCCTCTTCTGCTGCCGCTACACCGCCGGCCGGCGCGTCGTCCGAGGAGACGCTGAGCAATGTGGCGGCGGAGGAGTTGCGCGCCGGTGACACAGTGGAGTTCGGCGTGTCGCGGATGTCCTCGGTCCATGTGCAAGACATGCAACAACTTGGTTATTTCGGCGGCGGAGTGGCACGTGTCCCGGGGACGGAGGAGGTCCCCGAGCCAGAAGGCGAATTGGTTGTGTTCGAGGCCTTTTTCGCTGCCGGTCTTCGTCTGCCCGCACATCGATTTGTGGGAGAAGTCCTGCGAAGGTTCAACGTCCAGGTCCACCAATTGACGCCCAATGTCGTGGTGCTCTGGCGAAATACGTCTGGGCAACGACTTCGTACGACCGGCAGCCCTCGATCGAAGTCTTCGCAAAGTATTATTGTCTGCACTGGCAGAAAAGGAAAATTGGAAATAAGATTGCTCAATTTAGATCTTGCACGTTTACGCCGAAGACGGGCAAGACTTCGATGGAGGTCGTTGAGTTGGTTCCTTGTGCTCGCAATAAATGGGGCAACTGGTGGGAATTTTGATTCTATGTTGCCGAGGGCACAGTCGAAGACCATCCGGGGCTTCCCGTGGCCGAGATGTGTTCGCATTATTACTCTGCGTACCCGCAATTTGAAGTAGCGGAGGAGGATGCAGACGAAGGGGCCCTGCGGTGCGCGGCCGGCCTGAGTCGCGGGCGCGATCTGGTTGAGGAGTTCGTCGCGTATGGGGTGTGGCCCTTGGCGCATGGCTGGGCGCTGGGCGAAGTATGCCCTCGCCAGATGCCTTCCCATGGCGGGATGCTGGTGCGGAGTCCCGCCTTCGCACTGGACTTGCATGGCTGAGATCCCGCCGCATTCGTGCGTGAGGCGGAGGATGGGGCGGCGCGGATTGTTGGTCGCTACGTGCCAAAGACGGAGGGCCAGCGTAGTTGGGACATACGCGGATCCAACCATCGTTTGAATAGAGTCTTCGAGTTGAACCGTCTGCCGTATGGCGGTTATCCCGGGCAGGACGATGTCGACTACCGCGGGAAAAAACCGGCGGCCGAGACTGAAGACGACCCCGCGCCGGCGGTCGCCCCGTCCACCAAGAAGAGGAAGCTAGGTACTGCGGTGGGAGGACTGGGGGTCTCCGATAGTTTTGCTATGGAGCTGATGGGGACCTACGCGGCCCCCGGGGGAAGGATGTCTTCCCCCGAGCTCCGGGAGTCTTCGGCGCGGATGCTGAAGGTTACCGGGGGTTGGTGGCCTAAGAACGTTCTTATCCCCCGCGCGGCCGGCGAAGACTTTTTTACATCTCGCATGGTTCGTGATATGAGAGTGTTTCCTTATGGGCGGAATATTGCTGCTGTTGTGTCGGCAGTGATGGACAAGGATCGTCAGGAGGCTGCGCAGAAGCATCGGGCAGTCGTCAGGCTGCCCGAGGCTAGGCCGAAGAGGGCGCGGGGGACTGCGAAGTCTGCCGCCCCCGGCGGTAGCCAGTCGACGCTGGCGGCGAAGACTGCCGCCCCTGGGTCCAGCAAGGTGTCGGAGGTCGTGAAGGCAGCCGGAGTTGGCGGAACCAAGTCTGCCTCGACCGGAGCTGCGAAGACCCGAGAATTGCCTTCGCCGGCGAGGCGTGTCGCTGACTTCGCCACCGATATTAGCGTGGACGATTATCTTGTTGGTAAGCCGTTAGCCCGAGTTTTTTTTGACTGTTGATATGTTGCAGGATCGGGCGAGGGGCAACTTGTTGTTGTTCCGCCTGCGGTGGCGACCGCGGTGTCTGCCGCGGTGTCTGGGGCGAAGGGTAGCGCTCTCAGCGCTGGTGGTGAAATTCTGGCGCTCACTGCCGTCAGGGACGAGGCGGGCGCTGTGTCCCGCCGGCTGAAGGAGGCGTCGCAGCGGCTAAGTCAGGTAAGTTGCGCTAGACTTCGGTTTTTACCGGTTTCGTTGGAATTGTGGTCTTATGTGTGTCTTTTAGGCGGCTGACTTCGCTGATCGCGTGGCGTCGGGGCCCTGACGGCAAATGTGTCTGCCGAAGTCGAGATACTTCGGGCGCAGCATGCTGAGGCCGTCCGGGAAAAGTCGGCCGCCGATACCAAGTGCCGCAAACTGGCGGAGAAGGTGGCCGCGCTGGAGGGCGAGAGGACTGAGCTCCGGCGTCAGCTGGCGGAGGAGAGGAGGGAAGCTAATCAGGCCCTCGCCAAGGCGCAGTCTGCGTAGGCGGAGGCCAATGTGGCGCGGGTGGAGGGTAGCCTCGCCAGGCAACGCGCCGAGGAATGGGAGGAGCGGTTCAACGCTCTGCAGGCCCGCCTGGAGAGGGTCGAGGCTTCTACGCGCTCGGAAGTTGAGCGGACGCGCAAGCAGCTTATGGACTCATACCACGAGCTGGGCGCGCGGACCGCTGACTTCGAAGTGCCTGACTGAGAGTCAGGCCTTCGTTGCCTCGAGTGGCTGCAAGAGGAGTTGTTGGCGCTCCCGACCATTGTGGAGGGATTTATGTCCTATGCCTCCCTGGTCACCTGCGAAGGGGCGATGAACGCGCTGTCCCGCGAAGGGTGCCGTCACTATGAGGTCTTCGACCGATCTGATGAGGATTTCGAGCGTGAGATTTACAAGGTTGAGGACCCTGTGGTGAAGGAATCCGCGGGAGCCCTCTTTGACCGGATGTGGGGCCCCCACGGTCGGGAGGTGGTCAGGAGCGGTCTGACACGGCGAGGGGTCAGGTAATGTTTGACTTTTGTTTAGTGTTGTTGAATGTGGGTTATATGTGGGCTTGCTGAATCTGTGTGCTGTGTTTCAGGCGGCGTGTGACGAGAAAGTGGAGGACTTCGGAGCTTTGAACAGCGCGCAGCCTGAGGCGAAGTCGAACCCGGTGGCGGCTGGGCCCGAGGGCGCCCCGGCGCCGCCCCCAGAAACCGTCGAAGGCTCCCTCGATGCCCTCGCAGCCACTGCGGCCGGTGGTGGCTCGTCGCCAACCGCTGTGCCGAGGGCTGAGGATCCCCCGAAGACGGCGACGGAGCTGGCAGCGGAGGATCCCACGGCGGTTGGGTCTTCGCAGGTGGCTTAGTGGGTGTGGGTAGTTAGGGAATTTTGTATGTGTTGCTGAACCTTGGTTGCTGCGCAGGTTCAAGATTTTGGGCCTGCGCACGCAACCGCTACTGCTAATTTTTTTGCGGCTTCGACCGTGGATGCTGGGAATGAATCGGATGAGTCTGCGTTTAAGTTTTCTAATTTTAGTGACTCTGGGAGTTCGGTTGAGTGGACGGAAGAGTCGTCGGATGAGGACTTGGATTACTTTGCGGCCTTGGATGTGGCAGCGGCGGAGGCTTCGCCGCGTGCTGCGGATGCTGATGTTGTGCCTGGTCCAAGTGCTGGGCGTGGGCGGCGAAGGGCGGTTGCGAAGCGTAGAGTGAGTGAGGCGGACGGCGGTCGGCTTCGTGTGGGCAGGGCTGGCAAGCAGGAACTGTTGTCCTCGCCGGCCGTTGCGAGTGTAGGTGAGGGGGAGCTGCGAAGTCTTTTTGAGGGTGAGGAGCTGAGGATAATGCTATTTAACTATAGGGAGATGGGAATCATTCCGAAGGTTGAACCGATCTAAGGTGTGATGCCCTCGCTGTACAAATGTAATGGCTTGTATGATGAGGTTGTGCGCCTTCGCACATTCGGCTATGCTCACAAAGGCGTTGCACACTTGGTCTGGTGTATTTGTTATGTCGGTCCGGCGCGCATGTAGTCGGTCTTTGCGCGGACAGTTTGGAGTAGTCTTTTTGAGGAAGACTTCGATTTTTCGCACTTGTTGTGCTTGGTCCGGCTGCACCCTTAGGCGACTTTTGCACGGATAGTCTTTTTGAGGAAGACTTCGATTTTTCGCACTTGTTGTGCTAGTCCGGCTGCACCCTTAGGTGACTTTTGCACGGATAGTCTTTTTGAGGAAGACTTCGATTTTTCGCACTTGTTGTGCTAGTCCGGCTGCACCCTTAGGCGACTTTTGCACGAATAATCTTTTTGAGGAAGACTTCGATTTTTCGCACTTGTTGTGCTAGTCCGGCTGCACCCTTAGGCGACTTTTGCGCGGAGTGTCGCACGCGAGGGTAGCTAGCGCTGGACCTCACGGTGACTTTGTATTGGTCGAATGTCGAAGACCGTCGGCGCTGTCTTTTTTTGACGTAGATTTTTGCGGGGGTTTTTCACTTGTATATTACATGACTCCGCCTCGTTAAAAACCTCACCCCCCGGGAGGAAAAGAGTGCGGGCCAGAATAAAATTGTTTTTTGCGAATTACAAGGGCGAGCTGGCCCTGATGAGTCAAACAAAAAATTTGCGGAGATTATCAATGTTCCAGGAATGCTCCAAGTCTTCGCCGTTTGGCGTTGCGAGCCTGTATGCACTAGGGGATGCCTTCGTCTTGACAATGAAAGGGCCCTCCCACTTGGGCTCCAGCTTGCCCCTGGACTCTGTCCGAGCTGTTCGGACGAGTACGAGGTCCCCTTCGCTGAATTGCCTCGGGATGACTGCGTGGTCGCGCCATGCTTTTGTTTGGGCTTGGTATTTATTTAGAGCTTGTAGGGCGAAGACGCGGTCTCCATCGATGAGATCCTTCGAAGTGGGTTCGTCCACGTCGGGGACAGCTGACGAGACTGTCCATGGGGACCCATGTTTTATTTCTTGCGGGGTCATGGCCTCTGATCCATATAGAAGGCGGAAAGGGGTGAACCTAGTCGCCATGCACTCAGTCGTGTTTAGCGCCCAGACCGCTTCAGGTAACAAATCGGCCCACCTGCCCTTTTTCTCGTCGAAGAGCATCTTCTTGACAGCTGTGAAAATTTTGCCATTGGCGCGTTCCACAACTCCGTTGGACTGCGGGTGGTATACTGAGGCGAAGGCAAGCTTGGTGCCAATGGAGAAGCAGAAATCCTTGAAGTCTTGGCTGTCAAACTGCTTGCCGTTGTCAACTGTGAGTTCGGACGGTACTCCGAAGCGGCAAACAATGTTTTGCCAAAGGAATTTCTATGCAGTATTTGATGTTATTGTGGATACAGCCCGCGCCTCGATCCATTTGGTAAAATACTTGACAGCGACGAAGGTGAACTTGAGGTTCTCCTGAGCCGTGGGCAGGGGCCCGACAATGTCCAGGCCCCAGCGCTGGAGAGGCCATGTGTGGGCGATTAGTTTTGTGAATTGCGAAGGGCTGCCTAATCAAGGAGAAAACTTCTGGCAGGCTTCGCAGGACCTTGTGACCCGATTTGCGGCGCAGATCATTGCGGGCCAGTAGAAACCTTGACGGATCACCTTTGCGGCTAGGGCCCTTGGCCCTGCGTGAGAGCCGCAAGTACCGCTGTGGACTTCGCGCAGGATTTGGACGCCTTCGGTCTCGGTGACACATTTAAGCATTGGCTGACTGACCCCCTTATTGTAAAGCTGGCCCTCAATCAGTGCGAAGTCCCGACTTCGATGTTTGAGGCGCTTGGCCTCGTTGATGTCGGTTGGGTGGTAGTACCCCTGTAGAAACAGGGTTATTGGTGCCCGCCAGTCTTCGGTCATAATAAGGTTGACTATGCGGTGGCCCTCGCTGTCATTGGTTATTTAGAGCCCTTCGGGGCTCCGGACGGCTGGCGTGCCGATAACATGGTAGAACACGTCGGAGGGCAGGGACTCGCCTCTGGCGGTAGCCTTGGCCAATGCGTCGGCTTCTTCATTCTTGGCCCGGTCCACATGCTGCAAGGTGAATCCCTTGAATTGCCTCTCGAGACTTCAGATGGCCGCGAGGTATTGCATAAGTGCGGGGTCCTTTGCTGCGTAGTCTTTCTCGACTTGGCCGGCGACTACCTTGGAGTCTGTTCTGACAATGCAAGTGGTGACACCAAGGGCCCTTAGCTTGCGGAGGCCGAGGATGACAGCTTCGTATTCTGCTATGTTGTTTGTGCATCTGTCAGATTCCAGAGCGAAGCTGAGGCGTGCCGCGTATCTGTGCTTGACCCCGGCGGGTGAGGTGATGACTGCAGCAGCGCCTGCCCCCGCATGGCACCATGAGCCATCGCAGTGGATTGTCCAAACCTTCTCCGCGGACGGGTCCGGCTGTGTTATTGGCCCAGTCCAGTCGACGACGAAGTCTGCCAGAACTTGTGACTTGATCGCTGTCTTGGGCTCGAAAGTGATGTGGTAGCCGGAGAGTTCGGCCGCCCATTTGGCAATCCTGACCGATGCCTCCGGGTTTCTGAACAATTCGCCTAGTCCCCTATCTGAGGTGACCCGGACCTTGAATGCTTCAAAATAGTGGCGCAATTTGCGCGAAGTCATAACAACTGCATAGGCAATCTTTTCCAGTTCCGTCATATTACATTTTGATGGTGTTAGCACTTCGAAGACGTAATAAACTGGACACTGCCTGATCACGCCCTCTACTGTCTGCTCCTGAACCAGTGCCGCGCTGACCGCATGCGGCGAAGCCGCAACATAAAGCAACAGGGGTAGCGAAGAGTCGAGGCTTGTAAGGACTGCCAATTCCGATAGGTACTGTTTTAATGAGGAGAAGGCCGCTGCCTGCTCTGGTCCCCAAGCGAATTCTTTTGCGCCGCGGAGAGTTTTGAGGAAGGGGAGACTTCGCTCTGCGGACTTGGAGATGAATCTGTTCAGGGCTGCCAATCTGCGTGTCAGGCGCTGGACGTCTCTGGCTGATTGCGGGGGCGTCATGTTGATGATGGCCTGAATTTTGGTTGGGTTGGCCTCGATACCGCGGTGTGACACCAGGTAGCCCAATATTCTTCCCTGGCGAACGCCGAAGACGCACATTTCGGGGTTTAGGCGAAGACGTGCATCCCGCATGTTCGCAAACGTTTCGGTGAGGTCAGCAAGATGATCCTCCTTGCTTCTGCTGGCGACGATGATGTCGTCCACATACGTGAATATATTTCTGCCGACCTGCCCTTCGAGCACCGTTTTGGTAAGCCGGGAGAAAGTGGACCCGACGTTCTTGAGTCCCTCCGGCATTCTGATGAAGCAATACGTGTCGAAGGGTGTTATGAAGCTGGTGCTGGCCTTGTCCTCCTCCTTCATGTATATTTGATGGTAACCGGAGAAGCAGTCGAGGAGTGACATGACTTCGCACCCGGCCGCGCTATCGACTATTTTGTCGATCTGAGGCAGCGGGAAGTTGTCCTTTAGGCAGGCCTTGTTGAGACTGGTGAAGTCGATGCACATCTGCCATTTGCCGCTTTTTTCTGCACCATCAAAACGTTGGCGAGCCACGTGGGGTAGGCCACTGGCTCGATAAATTTGGCCTCCAGGAGGCGATGTACCTCGGCCTTGGCGGCTTCTGTCTTTTCATCAGACATTTTGCGTAGCCGCTGTTTTTTCGGTCTCACCGAATGGTCAATTCCCAAGCTGTGCTCGATGATGGATCGGCTGACCCCGACCAGGTCGAGGGCGGACCAGGCGAAGACGTCTTTGTTCTTGGACAAACAGCAGAGGAGTTTCTCCTCGTCATGCGAAGTGAGGTCTTCGCTGATGGTGACCGTCTGCTTGGGTGTGGCCTGGTCGAGGGGAACAATATTGGTCCCGTCGTTGCTCTGTAGCTGTGCTTTGTCGTGTTCTTTGTCAGTTTGGCTGGCGGACGTGGGGACCTCACGCTGGGCCATGAGGCAGTGCACGTTTCTTTGCCCGGGGACGAAGTCCCGCTCTATGTTTCGCGCAGTCTGCTGATTGCCGTAGACCGTGATGGCGCCTAGCGGACCTGGTATCTTCATGCACAGGTAAAGTCCATGAATGGCTGCCTCAAACTTGTTGATGGAGCATCGGCCCATGATGGCGTTGTACGGATACACCATATCGACGATATCGAAGGTCACTTGCTCACTTCGGGCATTGGGTGCTACACCGAAGGAGAGAGGCAACTCTATTTTGCCGACAGGAAATGTGCCCTTGCCGCCGAAACCGTACAACGTGTTGTCCGAAGGCTTGAGCAGGCTGTGGCTTATGCCCATGCGGTCGAAGGCATGGAGGAAAATGATGTCTGCTTGACTGCCATTGTCGACTAGGACTTTGTGCAGGTCCCAGCCTGCCACGCTGCAGTTGATAACCATGGCGTCGATGTGGGGGGCGCTGCGCAGATCGACGTCTCGGGCGTCGAAGGTTAGCGGCACATGGGACCACTTCGTCTGCACGACCGGACTGGTGATGGCGACGTGGTTGATGCTGCGGTAGTGGTCCCGCTTCTGCCGTTTCGTGTCGAAGTCGGCGCTGGACCCCCCAGTGATCATATGAATGACTCCGCGATACGGCTGATCGGCGAAGTCTTCTTGCTTTGGGGCATGGGGGTGGTGGATGTTTTGTTATTGCTGGTGTGGAGGTGGGGGTGGGGGAGGTACGATTTGTACTTCCTGGTGGTGTTGGTATGCGTGGTGCTGTGGATGCGGAGCGGGGGCGTGGATGTATGGTGGAGGGGGTTGCTGATATATGTGCGCGACAACTCTAGGGTTGTCGGCTGGTTGCGCCCGTGCCATCCTGTCTCTGGTGGCCTTCGTCTCTGGGCAGTCTCTGGTTTGGTGGGCGCAGTCTTCGCCGTGAAACAGGCAGTAGAATCGGCGCGGCGGCTGCGCACGTCCCCGGCCCCGTCCGCGAGTTCCGTTTCCATGGCCCTGGGGGGATATTCCTGGCGGCGAGGGGCCTCACCAGCGGGGTGCTGGTTGGCGATGTTGTGCACCTGCTGCTGATTGCGGCCGTCCCGACCGGAGTCTGGCTACGGAGTCCTCGTCCACGTGCGGCTGAACTTTGGAGCATCTTTGGGTTTCCTCTGAGACTCAACTTTGCGCTGGTGGAGCTCTTCGGAGCTCTTCAAATAGCTGATACAACTCCTAGAGGTTCTTGGGCGGATCCCTGATGTAGTGGCTGTAAAGGACGCCGGCCCGAAGGCCACTGATGGCGTAGTGGATGGCGATCTGGTCATCGACCGAGGGCAGCTATGACTTGAGTGTCAGAAACTTGCGGTAGTACTCCCGCAGAGTCTCTTTTTCCAGCTGCTTGCAGAGTGAGAGTTCGGCCAAGGCGTCGGTGTCTGGGCGGTACCCTTGGAAGTTGAGCAGGAATTTGTCCCGGAGGCTTCTCCAGGAGTCAATGGACAACGGGGGCAACCTGGTGAACCAGGTGAGAGCTGGGCCCTCGAGGGCGATGATGAAAGACTTGGCCATCGTGGCGTCGTCCCCTCTGGAAGATGCAACGACGACCTGATAACTCATGATGTACTGTGCTGGGTCAGTGCTGCCGTTGTACTTGGGATAGGTCCCTGCCCGGAAGTTGGCAGGCCAAGGTGTCACTTGCAGGTGTGGTGCCAGGGGACTTCGCTCGTCGAGGTAGTTGACACCTTGGAATGCCGCGGCGTGTGGGATGGCGTGGTCGCGCTGGGGGAAGTGCAGGTCTTCGAATTGTGCGCGCTATTGCAGGGGTGGCCCGTGTTGCGGGCCGAAGTGGCCTTCGCGCTGCATTAGCGCGATCTCTTGCTCGAGCTCCTGGGCCTTCTGCTCTTCGTCTCGTATCATTTGCCGCACCTTGGCTTGTGCAGACACACGTTGGCGCTTGGCCTCAAGTATCTCTTTTTGCTTCTGGAGATTGCGGTTCTTGATGCGCAGGGCGCGCAACTGTAGCTGTTCTTCCGCTGAGACACCGATGACTTCGCCGTCCTCGGTGAGGTCCGCGCCCTCTGGTGGAGCGAAGCCTAGGGGAGGTTGCGGCTGTCCTTCAGAGCCGCAGGTGCAGAGAGCGTCGTCTTCAGTGGCCTCTTGGTGGGTGGTATGGGTGAGGGCGAGGGCCTTGCCCTTTTTTGCGGCCAGCAGTGCTGCCTTCGCAGCCTCGTCAGCCTTCGAGCTAGCTTTCTTGGGTGCCATCGCGGGTGGTTTTTTCGTAGCACGAACGGTGGGCGCCAAATGTGTGCCACCGGTGCACCAACTGTGTGCCACCGGTGAGCCAACTGTGTGCCACCGGTGCGCCAGCTGACAACCCATCTTCTAGGTCTTCTGTATTTTGTTCTTAGCCTCCTTTGGTCTTGAGTCTTGGACTTCTAAGCTCTTTATGTTGGAACTTGCTCTTCGGTGCAAGTTGATCCAACAGGGGAGTGTAGCAACGTAAACATGGTTTTCGTACGAGATGGCAATAGCTCTGTTAATCTAGCCTCTCAAGGGCACTGTGCGGGGGTATTTATAGGTATCTGAGTGCCCAGCATCCAGTGTTAAGGACGCATGTGCCCCCAGGCGCCTAGGTTATCCCCGAAATATTCCCATAAAGCAGGGTTACATACCGTAATTACAGGGAGACTTTTACAAAATAGGCCCGTAACGCGCAGCGGCCACGCAGGGCCTGTTACAATGGGCCGGATCACACGTGGGCCTCCATGTAGGATGAGGTCGCAAGATGACATGACCTCGTCATAGGTCTTCGTCCGGCGCCTTGTCAGGCGAAGGGTAAGTCTGTCCGTCGTCTTGTCTCCGTTGATCCAGCGAGGTCGGCGAAGGCATCGAGCGAAGGGTGGCGTCTTCGCCTTCGCCCCAACAGTTGTCGATCGTAATAATGGTTATGTTATTCTTACTACTTGTACGGTCGTAATCGCTAGCCACATGTCGGGTGTATGATTATTTGATTCATCTCTTTGTATGGTGTACTGTTTACTTTCTGATTTGAGATATGGATGTATGTTTGCGCTCGCATAGATAACGGTCTGGTTGAGGAGTCCGAACAACTCCCAGGAGAAGCCCCTGAGCAGCAGCTGGTTGGTAGAGGCAAGTGTCCACCTATCTTTGTCCTATACATTCTATAATTCACTTCCCGCATTCACACAGTTATACCTAAGGATTGACTAGCTTTTGTTATCCATGTCCTTGCTTATCTATTTGGGTTGGATTATTCTGGTTTAGCTTCATGCTAGTGCTTAACATTAATCAATGAACATGATGAGATTTATCTATGATACGTTGTTTCCCTCTTATTTATGATGATATACTTGTGGCATTTAAGGGGACTCGAGCGGTTTCTCGAGTGCCTTTCCTTAAGGACCTGTTCGTTGGATGACCGCCCAGGAAAACAGTGCAACCATGAGGGTGGAATGGGATGCCCTTAGCTGAATAATTAGAGGAACCGGGGTGTAGTTCGCTTAGCCGTCGTGTCGTTAATGGGGCTCGGTGTATGTGGCTCGCTCTGCCAAGGTTGGTTTTTGATAGTCGCCTAGAGGGGGGGTGAATAGGGCGAAACTGAAATTTATAAATATAAACACAACTACAAGCCGGGTTAGCGTTAGAAATATAAACGAGTCCGCGAGAGAGGGCGCAAAACAAATCCCAAGCGAATAAGCAAGTGAGACACGGAGATTTGTTTTACCGAGGTTCGGTTCTTGCAAACCTACTCCCCGTTGAGGAGGCCACAAAGGCCGGGTCTCTTTCAACCCTTCCCTCTCTCAAACGGTCCCTCGGACCGAGTGAGCTTCTCTTCTCTAATCAAAGCCGGGAACTAAACTTCCCCGCAAGGGCCACCACACAATTGGTGCCTCTTGCCTTGATTACAATGGAGTTGTGATCTCAAGAACAAGTGAGAAAGAAAAGAAGCAATCCAAGCGCAAGAGCTCAAATGAACACGGCAAATCACTCTCTCTAGTCACTAGGGTTTTGTGTGGAATTGGAGAGGATTTGATCTCTTTGAATGTGTCTAGAATTGAATGCCTAGAGCTCTTGTAGTAGTTGAGAAGTGGAAAACTTGGATGGCAATGAATGTGGGGTGGTTGGGGTATTTATAGCCCCAACCACCAAATGTGGCCGTTGCTGGGAGCTCTCTGTTCGATGGCGCACCGGACAGTCCGGTGCACACCGGACAGTCCGGTGCCCCTGCCACGTCATCACTGCCGTTGGATTCTAGCCGTTGGAGCTTCTGACTTGTGGGCCCGCCTGGGTGTCCGGTGCACACCGGACATGTACTGTTTGATGTCCGGTGCACCGGCATGGGCGATTCTGACTTCTGCGCGCGCTGCGCGCGCATTTAATGCACCGCAGGGAGCCGTTGGCGCCGCAGGGAGCCGTTGCTCCGCTGGCACACCGGACAGTCCGGTGAATTATAGCGGAGCGTCTGCCGCGCGAACCCGAGGCTGGCGAGTTCAGGAGGCCGAGCTTCCTTGGAGCACCGGACATGTCCGGTGCACACCGGACAGTCCGGTGAATTATAGCGCGCCGTCTTCCGAGAAATCCCGAGGGTGAAGAGTTTGAGTCTGAGTTCCCTGGTGCACCGGACAGGTACTGTTCACTGTCCGGTGGCACACCGGACAGTCCGGTGCGCCAGACCAGGGGTGCCCTCGGTTGCCCCTTTGCTCCTTTATTGAATCCAACACTTGATCTTTTTATTGGCTAGATGTGAACCTTTTGCACCTGTATAACTTATACACTAGAGCAAACTAGTCAGTCCAATATTTGTGTTGGGCAATTCAACCACCAAAATTATTTAGGAACTAGGTGTAAGCCTAATTCCCTTTCAATCTCCCCCTTTTTGGTGATTGATGCCAACACAAACCAAAGCAAATATAGAAGTGCATAATTGAATTAGTTTGCATAATGTAAGTGCAAAGGTTACTTGGAATTGAGCCAATATAACTACTTACAAGATATGCAAGGAATGTTTCTTTCTTATATAACATTTTGGACCACGTTTGCACCACATGTTTTGTTTTTGCAAATTTTTTTGTAAATCCATTTCAAAGATCTTTTGCAAATAGTCAAAGGTAAATGAATAAGAGTTTGTAAAGCAGTTTCAAGATTTGAAATTGTCTCCCCCTATTTCAAATGCTTTTCCTTTGCCTAAACAAAACTCCCCCTAAAAGAGATCCACCTCTTAGTGTTCAAGAGGGTTTTGATATATCATTTTTGAAATACTACTTTCTCCCTCTTTTGAACACAATAGGATACCAAATGATAAATACTTTTGGAAAGCACTAAGTTTTTGAATTTGGTGGTGGTGGTGCGGTCCTTTTGCTTTGGGCTCATTTCTCCCCCTTTTTGGCATGAATCGCCAAAAACGGAATCATTAGAGCCCTTTAAGTGCAATCTTCCCCTTTGGTCATAAATAAGTGAGTTAAGATTATACCAAAGATGAAGTCCTTTTGCGTTTGAGCTTTTACTCTCTCCCCCAAGGATGAAGTCCTTTTCCTTGATGCTCATTTCTCCCCAAAAGAAGAGAGAGTTGCTCGGAGTGGTGGCGAAGTATGAGTTACGGAGTGGAAGCCTTTGTCTTCGCCGAAGACTCCAATTCCCTTTCAATATACCTATGACTTGGTTTGAAATAAACTTGAAAACACATTAGTCATAGCATATAAAAGAGATATGATCAAAGGTATTCAAAAGAGCTATGTGTGCAAGCTTAGCAAAAGAAATTTCTAGAATCAAGAATATTGAGCTCATGCCTAAGTCTGGTAAAAGATTGTTCATCAAGTGGCTTGGTAAAGATATCGGCTAATTGATCTTTAGTATTAATGTAAGAAATCTCGATATCCCCCTTTTGTTGGTGATCCCTAAGAAAATGATACCGAATGGCTATGTGCTTAGTGCGGCTATGCTCGACGGGATTGTCGGCCATTTTAATTGCACTCTCATTATCACATAGCAAAGGGACTTTGGTTAATTTGTAACCGTAGTCCCGCAGGGTTTGCCTCATCCAAAGCAATTGCGCGCAACAATGTCCTGCGGCAATGTACTCGGCTTCGGCGGTGGAAAGAGCGACCGAATTTTGCTTCTTTGAAGCCCAAGACACCAAGGATCTTCCCAAGAACTGGCAAGTCCCCGATGTGCTCTTCCTATTGATTTTGCACCCCGCCCAATCGGCATCCGAATAACCAAGTAAATTAAATGTGGATCCCCGAGGGTACCAAAGCCCAAACTTAGGGGTATAAGCCAAATATCTCAAGATTCGTTTTACGGCCGTAAGGTGGGATTCCTTAGGGTCGGATTGGAATCTTGCACACATGCAAACGGATAGCATAATGTCCGGTCGAGATGCACATAAATAAAGCAATGAACCAATCATCGACCGGTATACCTTTTGATCTACGGACTTACCTCCCGTGTCGAGGTCGAGATGCCCATTAGTTCCCATGGGTGTCTTGATGGGTTTGGCATCCTTCATCCCAAACTTAGCAAGAATGTCTTGAGTGTACTTCGTTTGGCTAATGAAGGTGCCCTCTTGGAGTTGCTTGACTTGGAATCCTAGAAAATACTTCAACTCCCCCATCATTGACATCTCGAATTTCTGTGTCATGATCCTACTAAACTCTTCACATGTAGACTCGTTAGTAGACCCAAATATAATATCATCAACATAAATTTGGCATACAAACAAGTCATTTTCAAGAGTTTTAGTAAAGAGTGTAGGATCGGCCTTGCCGACTTTGAAGCCATTTGCAATAAGGAAATCTCTTAGGCATTCATACCATGCTCTTGGGGCTTGCTTGAGCCCATAAAGCGCCTTAGAGAGCCTATAGACATGGTTAGGGTACTCACTGTCTTCAAAGCCGGGAGGTTGCTCAACATAGACCTCTTCCTTGATTGGTCCATTGAGGAAGGCACTTTTCACGTCCATTTGATAAAGCTTAAAGCCATGGTAAGTAGCATAGGCCAATAATATGCGAATTGACTCAAGCCTAGCTACGGGTGCATAGGTTTCACCGAAATCCAAACCTTCGACTTGTGAATACCCTTTGGCTACGAGTCGAGCTTTGTTCCTTGTCACCACACCATGCTCATCTTGCTTGTTGCGGAAGACCCATTTGGTTCCTACAACATTTTGGTTAGGACGTGGAACTAAATGCCAGACCTCATTCCTCGTGAAATTGTTGAGCTCCTCTTGCATCGCCATCACCCAATCCGAATCTTGAAGTGCTTCCTCTACCCTGTGTGGCTCAATAGAGGAAACAAACGAGTAATGTTCACAAAAGTGTGCAACCCGAGATCGAGTAGTTACCCCCTTATGAATGTCGCCGAGGATGGTGTCGACGGGGTGATCTCGTTGGATTGCTTGGTGGACTCTTGGGTGTGGCGGTCTTGGTTCTTCCTCATCCTCCTTTTCTTGATCATTTGTATCTCCCCCTTGATCATTGCTATCATCTTGAGGTGGCCTGTCTTCTTGATTTTGCTCTTCATCATTTTGAGCCTCATCCTCATTTGGAGTTGGTGGAGATGCTTGCATGGAGGAGGAAGGTTGATCTTGTGTACTTGGAGGCTCTTCGGATTCCTTAGGACACACATCCCCGATGGACATGTTCCTTAGCGCGATGCATGGAGCCTGTTCTTCACCTATCTCATCAAGATCAACTTGCTCTACTTGAGAGCCGTTAGTTTCATCAAACACAACGTCACAAGAGACTTCAACTAGTCCAGTGGACTTGTTAAAGACCCTATATGCCCTTGTGTTTGAGTCATAACCAAGTAAAAAGCCTTCTACAGTTTTAGGAGCAAATTTAGATTTTCTACCTCTTTTAATAAGAATGAAGCATTTGCTACCAAAAACTCTAAAATATGAAATGTTGGGCTTTTTACCGGTTAGGAGTTCATATGATGTCTTCTTGAGGATTCGGTGAAGATATAACCGGTTGATGGCGTAGCAGGCGGTGTTGACCGCTTCGGCCCAAAACCGGTCCGGTGTCTTGTACTCATCAAGCATGGTTCTTGCCATGTCCAATAGAGTTCGATTCTTCCTCTCCACTACACCATTTTGTTGTGGCGTGTAGGGAGAGGAGAACTCATGCTTGATGCCCTCCTCCTCAAGGAAGCCTTCAATTTGAGAGTTCTTGAACTCCGTCCCGTTGTCGCTTCTTATTTTCTTGATCCTTAAGCCGAACTCATTTTGAGCTCGTCTCAAGAATCCCTTTAAGGTCTCTTGGGTTTGAGATTTTTCCTGTAAAAAGAATACCCAAGTGAAGCGAGAATAATCATCCACAATAACAAGACAATACTTACTCCCGCCGATGCTTATGTAAGCAATCGGGCCGAATAGATCCATGTGGAGTAGCTCAAGCGGCCTGTCGGTCGTCATGATGTTCTTGTGTGGATGATGGACTCCAACTTGCTTCCCCGCCTGGCATGCGCTACAAATCCTGTCTTTCTCAAAATGAACATTTGTTAATCCTAAAATGTGCTCTCCCTTTAGAAGCTTGTGAAGGTTCTTCATCCCAACATGGGCTAGTCGGCGGTGCCAGAGCCAACCCATGTTAGTCTTAGCAATTAAGCAAGTGTCGAGTTCAGCTCTATCAAAATCTACCAGGTATAGCTGACCCTCCAACACTCCCTTAAATGCTATTGAATCATCACTTCTTCTAAAGACAGTGACACCTACATCAGTAAAAAGACAGTTGTAGCCCATTTGACATAATTGAGAAACAGAAAGCAAGTTGTAATCTAATGAATCAACAAGAAAAACATTGGAAATAGAATGGTCAGGAGATATAGCTATTTTACCAAGACCTTTGACCAAACCTTGATTTCCATCCCCGAAGGTGATAGCTCGTTGGGGATCTAGGTTTTTCTCATATGAGGAGAACATCTTCTTCTCCCCTGTCATGTGGTTTGTGCACCCGCTGTCGAGTATCCAACTTGAGCCCCCGGATGCATAAACCTACAAAACAATTTTAGTTCTTGATTTTAGGTACCCAAATGGTTTTGGGTCCTTTGGCATTAGACACAAGAACTTTGGGTACCCAAACACAAGTCTTTGAACCCTTGTGCTTGCCCCCAACATATTTGGCAACTACCTTGCCGGATTTGCTAGTAAGCACATAAGATGCATCAAAAGTTTTAAATGAAATGGCATGATCATTTGATGCATTAGGAATTTTCTTCTTAGGCAACTTAGCATGGGTTGGTTGCCTAGAACTAGATGTCTCACCCTTATACATAAAAGCATGATTAGGGCCAGAGTGAGACTTCCTAGAATGAATCTTCCTAATTTTGCTCTCAGGATAGCCGGCAGGGTATAAAATGTAACCCTCGTTATCCTGAGGCATGGGAGCTTTGCCCTTAACAAAGTTAGACAAGTTCTTAGGAGGGGCATTAAGTTTGACATTGTCTCCCCTTTGGAAGCCAATGCCATCCTTGATGCCAGGGCGTCTCCCATTATAAAGCATGCTACGAGCAAATTTAAATTTCTCATTTTCTAAGTTGTGCTCGGCAATTTTAGCATCTAGTTTAGCTATATGATCATTTTGTTGCTTAATTAAAATCATGTGATCATGAATAGCATCAATATCAACATTTCTACATCTAGTACAAATAGATACATGCTCAACGATAGATGTAGAGGGTTTGCAAGATTTTAATTCTACAACCTTAGCATGCAGCATATCATTTTTAGTTCTAAGATCAGAAATTGTAACATTGCAAACATTTAGTTCTTTAGCCTTAGTAATCAACTTTTCATTTTCTGCTCTAAGGCTAGTAAGAGAAATGTTCAATTCTTCAATCCTAGCAAGCAAATCATCATTATTATCTCTAGGAGTGGGAATTGAAACATCACAAACATGAGAATCAACCTTAGCATTTAAAATAGCATTTTCATTCCTAAGGTTGTCAATTATTTCACGGCAAGTGCTTAGCTCACTAGATAATTTTTCACATTTTTCTACTTCTAGAGCATAAGCCTTTTTAACCTTAACATGTTTTTTGTTTTCTTTAATTAGACAATCCTCTTGGGAATCCAAAAGGTCGTCCTTTTCATGAATAGCACTAACTAATTCATTTAATTTTTCTTTTTGAGCTATGTTAAGGTTGGCAAAAAGGGAACGCAAATTATCTTCCTCATCACTAGCATTGTCATCACTAGAAGATTCATATTTAGTGGAGGAGTTGGATTTAACCTTCTTCTTTTTGCCGTCCTTTGCCATGAGGCACTTGTGGCCGACGTTGGGGAAGAGGAGTCCCTTGGTGACGGCGATGTTGGCGGCGTCCTCGTCGTCGGAGGAGTCGCTTGAGCTTTCGTCGGAATCCCATTCCCGACAAACATGGGCATCGCCGCCCTTCTTCTTGTAGTATTTTTTCTTTTCCTTTCTTCTCCCCTTCTTGTCGTCGCCTCGGTCACTGTCACTAGATATAGGACATTTAGCAATAAAATGACCGGGCTTACCACATTTGTAGCAAACCTTCTTGGAGCGGGACTTGTAGTCTTTCCCCCTCCTTTGTTTGAGGATTTGGCGGAAGCTCTTGATGACGAGCGCCATTTCCTCATTGTCGAGCTTGGAGGCGTCGATTGGTTGTCGACTTGGTGTAGCCTCCTCCTTCTTCTCCTCCGTTGCCTTGAATGCAACGGGTTGGGCTTCGGATGAGTCGCCAAGCTCGTTGATTTTCCTCGAGCCTTCTATCATGCACTCAAAACTTACAAAATGCCCGATAACTTCCTCGGGGGTCATTTTAGTATATCTAGGATTACCACGAATCAATTGAACTTGAGTGGGATTAAGAAAAATGAGAGATCTTAAAATAACATTTACCACTTCGTGGTCATCCCACTTCTTGCTCCCGAGGTTGCGCACTTGGTTCACCAAAGTCTTGAGCCGGTTGTACATGTGTTGTGGCTCCTCCCCTTTTTGAAGCCGGAACCGACCGAGCTCCCCCTCGATCGTTTCCCGCTTGGTGATCTTGGTGAGCTCATCTCCCTCGTGCGCAGTTTTGAGCACATCCCAAATCTCCTTTGCATTTTTCAACCCTTGCACTTTGTTGTATTCTTCCTTGCTTAGAGAGGCAAGGAGTATGGTTGTGGCTTGAGAGTTGAAGTGCTCGATTTGGGCCACCTCATCCTCATCATAGTTTTCATCCCCTACGGATGGTACCTGCGCACCAAACTCAACAACATCCCATATGCTTTTGTGGAGCGAGATTAGATGAAATCGCATTAAATCGCTCCACCTAGCGTAATCTTCACCATCAAAAGTTGGTGGTTTGCCTAGTGGGACGGAAAGTAAAGGTGTATGTTTGGAAATGTGAGGGTAGCGTAGAGGGATCTTACTATACTTCTTGCGCTCTTGGCGCTTAGAAGTGACGGAGGGCGCATCGGAGTCGGAGGTCGATGTTGATGAGGTGTCGGTCTCGTAGTAGACCACCTTCCTCATCCTCTTGGGCTTGTCGCCTTTCCGATGCGGCTTGTGGGAAGAAGATTTTTCTTTCTTCTCTTTGTGGTGAGAAGAAGATTTCTTCTCCTTCCCTTTGTTGGAGGAGCTCTTCTTCTTCTCCCTCCTTTTGGTGCGGGACTCTTCCGATGAAGTGCTCCCGTAGCTTGTAGTGGGCTTTTCGCCGGTCTCCATCTCCTTCTTGGCGTGATCTCCCGACATCACTTCGAGCGGTTAGGCTCTAATGAAGCACCGGGCTCTGATACCAATTGATAGTCGCCTAGAGGGGGGGTGAATAGGGCGAAACTGAAATTTATAAATATAAACACAACTACAAGCCGGGTTAGCGTTAGAAATATAAACGAGTCCGCGAGAGAGGGCGCAAAACAAATCCCAAGCGAATAAGCAAGTGAGACACGGAGATTTGTTTTACCGAGGTTCGGTTCTTGCAAACCTACTCCCCGTTGAGGAGGCCACAAAGGCCGGGTCTCTTTCAACCCTTCCCTCTCTCAAACGGTCCCTCGGACCGAGTGAGCTTCTCTTCTCTAATCAAAGCCGGGAACTAAACTTCCCCGCAAGGGCCACCACACAATTGGTGCCTCTTGCCTTGATTACAATGGAGTTGTGATCTCAAGAACAAGTGAGAAAGAAAAGAAGCAATCCAAGCGCAAGAGCTCAAATGAACACGGCAAATCACTCTCTCTAGTCACTAGGGTTTTGTGTGGAATTGGAGAGGATTTGATCTCTTTGAATGTGTCTAGAATTGAATGCCTAGAGCTCTTGTAGTAGTTGAGAAGTGGAAAACTTGGATGGCAATGAATGTGGGGTGGTTGGGGTATTTATAGCCCCAACCACCAAATGTGGCCGTTGCTGGGAGCTCTCTGTTCGATGGCGCACCGGACAGTCCGGTGCACACCGGACAGTCCGGTGCCCCTGCCACGTCATCACTGCCGTTGGATTCTAGCCGTTGGAGCTTCTGACTTGTGGGCCCGCCTGGGTGTCCGGTGCACACCGGACATGTACTGTTTGATGTCCGGTGCACCGGCATGGGCGATTCTGACTTCTGCGCGCGCTGCGCGCGCATTTAATGCACCGCAGGGAGCCGTTGGCGCCGCAGGGAGCCGTTGCTCCGCTGGCACACCGGACAGTCCGGTGTACACCGGACAGTCCGGTGAATTATAGCGGAGCGTCTGCCGCGCGAACCCGAGGCTGGCGAGTTCAGGAGGCCGAGCTTCCTTGGAGCACCGGACATGTCCGGTGCACACCGGACAGTCCGGTGAATTATAGCGCGCCGTCTTCCGAGAAATCCCGAGGGTGAAGAGTTTGAGTCTGAGTTCCCTGGTGCACCGGACAGGTACTGTTCACTGTCCGGTGGCACACCGGACAGTCCGGTGCGCCAGACCAGGGGTGCCCTCGGTTGCCCCTTTGCTCCTTTATTGAATCCAACACTTGATCTTTTTATTGGCTAGATGTGAACCTTTTGCACCTGTATAACTTATACACTAGAGCAAACTAGTCAGTCCAATATTTGTGTTGGGCAATTCAACCACCAAAATTATTTAGGAACTAGGTGTAAGCCTAATTCCCTTTCAGTTTTCCCCTTTGGGAGGAGTGCGGTGCATTTAGGAAACCTAACGGGTAGCTACAGCCCCGGGGAATCTTTGTAAAGGCTAAATAGTGATACCCTGCTAGGTCACCTTGGTAGTGATTAATGGAGAGTCATGATCTCCGGGCAGAAAAGGAATCATGGCTTGTGGGTAAAGTGCGCAACCTCTGCAGATTGTTTGAAACTGATATATCAGCCGTGCTCGCGGTTATGAGCGGCCAAGGGAGCTCCATTGATTAGTGACACTTGATCAGAGATGTTCGGATTACAGGTGGCGATGAGAATGATGGTTTTGGCATTGACTGTGGTAATGGTAAGTGGTATTCTTTCCGTTTGGAAAGGGTACGTTTGGGTTAATAACGTGGGTTAATTCTAAAACTTGGCTTTCTCTACTAGTAATAATAATCTGACCAACTAAAAGCAACTGCTTGACTTACCCCCACATAAAGCTAGTCCGCTACAGCCAAACAGGACATTTGCTGAGTATGTTGATGTGTACTCACCCTTGCTCTACACACCAAACCCCCCCTTCCCCAGGTTGTCCACGTTACAACCACTGCTCAGGAGAAGATGAAGTCGTGGAGGAAGACTTCCAGGAGTTCCAAGAGTACGATGAGTTCTAGGCGTGGGTTAGCGGCAACCCCCAGTCGGCTGCCTGTGAAGGCCGCGTGTATCTACGTTTCGTTTTCGCACTTTGATTATTGTTAAAGACTATGTGAATGTCTCAGACATATGATGTAATCTACTATTATTACCCTTTTATGTTATTATTTGAGCACTGTGTGATGATGTCCAGTTATGTAACTACTGTGTACGTGAATTGCTGATCCTGGCACGTACATGGTTTGCATTCGGTTTGCCTTCTAAAACCGGGTGTGACACCCCAGGTGTCTACTTTGTGTTATGTCGGGAGACTTGTCCTAAGCTCAGACGCTCAGTGAAAAATTTGTATCTCTTTATCACATTTATCTCCATTTACCAAGTTACTCATGAAAGTTTCCCCAAGTTTGGAATTATTCGATCTCAAGAATAGCCAAATATGGAGCCTGTTAAAACTTTTTGTTTGTTGAAGCAAACGCAAATTCGAAAGTCAATCTCGTCTCACAACTCCCATCCAAACTCATTTATTCGGACTCTCGACCGTTGTTATGTTATCTAATCTGTGTCCGAATCCGCTTTCTTGATACTCGGTCTATGTCCAAATACCTAGTCTGAATCCGCATTCTCCAGCGGAATCTCTATTATGCCAACCTCTAATTGATTCTTATGAAAATCAACTTGTTATCTATATATCATTATTCATCTCTATCTATCACTTGTCTTCTAAAGATTTCTAGAAGTTTAAAGCAAATACTCACATGAAAAGATAAATCCTATACATGGTTGAAACTGCTCGTTTGAACAAATGCAAATTTTGAAATTCAACCAAACCTTGTCATCTTGCTCAAACAACTCTATATGAACTCTACAACAAAATTAATTTAGGGTCATGCAAAGAAAATGCCAAGGAAATGTCGAGAAAATACCCTACTTGCCTTAAAATATAATTTGAAGCCTTATAATGATACTGCATTGACCAAAGTGAAATTTATATTTCCAACCAAGATATAAGATTTTACCTTTAATAAAAGTTGGAGAACATATGTTATACAAGAAATATTATATTTAAACCAAGCCTTGATTCAATCTCTAAGTATCTTAAATAGTGCCATCAAGACAGAATAAAAATCTGATTTCAGGATTCGAATTCTTCTAAGTCTGGAATCAGTGTCGTTCGGGTCGACGTCTCGCATTCCCAAATTTTTGTTGAACAACTCAAGTTTCCCCAAATATTAAATTTGTTAATAACTAATAGAGGCACAAAATGTTAAAAGATGGCATTCATCCGATTTTGTTTGACATGCTTTGACACTTAGTTTTCACAAGTTTCCACTGTTTTCTAAGCCACTGACAAACCAATTTTCGTGGGTCTATAACTCTCTAACCAGTGCCCAAATCACCTCAAGCTCTGTACAAGATTTGTAGAGTGTAGATCAAGGAAGATATTTTCTGCAGCGGTCAAGGTCCGATTCCAAACAGAAAATGACCGCTCAATGTTGACATTTTTCCACCTGCCACTGCTCACTGTTGCAGCTCACCCCTCTCTCTTCTCCCATGGCTGTGAGCCAGCGCCCCTCTCCCATGGCTATTCCCCCTTCTCCTCCAATGGAGCATGGCGCAGGTAGCACCCCATCCATGGCTCAGGTCCGAGCCCATTCTCCGTTCGTCCCTTTCCTCCCCATGGCTGCGGCGCCCTAGTCTCTGGCTCCCTGCAGCCATGGCACCTAGGTCGTCTTCTCCTGTCGACGACCACCCCATCGTCGTTCTTCCCCAGCTATGGTGGCCTCCATGCCCTGCGCCCTCGGCTCCACTCCCGCTGGGATGCCCAGCTCGGCAACCTACTGCTCGCCATGGCCGCCACAAGCTCCAGCACGCTAGCGGCCAGCATCATCCGTCGGGATGCTGTCGCTCACCTTCTATGCGCTCAAACATAGTCGATCTGATCGCCGCCCACCTCCGGTTGTCTCCACCGCGTCTTCCACCTCCAGTCCCCCTACTCGCCTTACCGGTGGACGTCATCACCAAGTCTATACGGCAGTGGCCTCTCCTGGAATGGTGTCCGTGCATGCAGGATGAGAGGAAGAAGAAGCAATGTGTGAGTATGACGAATGGGCCCCATGTGCATTTGTGCACAAAGTTACAGATTTTTGCTCTTCCTTCAAATATTCATATCTCGAGTTTTAGAACTCCTAAAATCACGAAACTTGTTTTGTTGCCTTCCTTATGAAATTCTTTGTCTATTAGATCTATAAGTTGGCATGTTTTAGTGGAAAAGTTTTTTTTTGTAGAAATTCGTATTTAAAACTGGTTTACAAAATAAATGAACTTCCTTCTCTCTATAGTTTTAATTATAAAAATCCAAAAAATGATCAAACTTGTTTTGTTAGTTAGATGTTGTCATACTCTAGCTAAGAAAAATATAAAACTTATATGTTGTTCACTGTTTTCTTGGTGTGTTAATTAAAACATATTAAATAGGGAAAAGAAGATTGATTTGCCTGTTATTTTTGGATCTACATCTCTAGTGCTCCAAATAGATTGAAATTTGTACAGTAGACCCTCTGTGTGGTGCTTAGTGACTGGTAAAAATTTCATGATTTATGGTTGATGTATCACTGAGTTAGTGATTTAACTTGTTTAATGCACCTTAAGTAGTTTTAAATGATTTAAAAATAATGTATAGATGCAAAAATGGAAAATGGTGTTCACTGTCCTTGCAAGATATTATAGTAGCCTGAGAAAACTTAATATGGTCATGCATCCACAGAAAATAATTAGTTTTAGAATTAACTTGCTCTCACAAGCTTTATTGCATTAACAATTTGATTATTTTTATAGTAAATAAATATGAAACTTGAGCATGTGAAATTTATACAGTAGTCATGATTTATCATTACCTATGCCTCATAAAAATTCTAGCCCCAAATTAGATAGTTTCATATGATGCTAAAATAACACCCATTTTATAATTACAAGAGTTAGTGAAAAATTAGGATTAAACAAAATCATGCATGTTTCATGGAATGCTTGAGTTACACCTTAAAACCAATTAGAGGTTAAATGGTTATGCCATGGCGGTCTAAATCTAAATATTAGTAGTGCTTCATCGTAATTTTGTGTGATGTCGGACATGTGTGCCGAAGTGCTTTATTTTGGTGAATGCATTTGTTAATTGTGTGGTAATTCTAGCGCACGAAATGACTTGGATAAAAAAATTAGTAAGTCAACTTGTTGGTCCTCATTGGATTATTTTAACTCTAACAAATGGTAAAAGTGTTAGAGTAATTCTAGTCTCTAGAACATGGTCATTCTTGAAGTAAATAGGAGCTAAAGTTTATTAGTTGCTGCTTTGGGCTGCACGCACAGTTTTCGCCGTGCTGTCTGTTTAATGAACTAAATCATGTTTTCGGTAGAAAAGCCATATAGAAAAATTGTAGATAACCTTATTGTCTTACTTGTGTTAAAATTTGACAGCCATAAGCCTGATCGTTTAGAAGTTATGCTTTTCACAAGTTCAGTAACTGAATCTGTCCAATTCCTGTATAGATTTCAGAGACTGTATTGTTTGCTTAAGTTCAATTTAGAATCAGTCCTTGTCAATTATAAGAAAGTTGTAGATAATTTATTTATCATACTTTTGTTAAATGTTCATGACCATAAACCTGGTAGTTTAAGAGCTATGAATTTTAAAAAATGGTTGTTGTGTTCTGTCCACTGTCTGAACAGATTTCGAAAACTGTATTGTTTGATTTGGTTGAACATAGAATCACTTTTTGGTGATTATACAATTTATGTAGTGCTTTATCTAATATTTCCAAAAAGTCTTGGATCACCCTTTTTGGTTGTCTGAAGATTAAGTTATAGGCGTTTGAAGTATAAAGTCTAAATCTGTCCAAATCTAGACAGCAAAGTCTTCTAGTGTCTTTTATCCTTAATTGCATATTGAATCACCTTGATATGTTTATAAATGTTCTTTTCATTATCTTTCTATAAAATCCGGGATCACCTGAATTGGGTGCATGGATCTCTAGTTATGGATTTTAAAAGTCGCAAGTCTGAATCTGTCCAAATCTGGACATAGCTGTCGTTCGTCACTATTTAACCTTGTTAAGTGTCTAATCAGATTGAGATGACAGTACCAAAGTTGTAGAGCATTTCTTAAACTTTCCAAAAAATTATTTGATCACTATTTTTGGATGAATATCTCATGAGTTATAACTGAAACAAGTAACTGAGGTCCTGCTGTCCTAATCATGTTGAATGTGATTGATTGCTCTACTCCATTGTGTTTGTCGTGAGTTGACTACTTGTTTGTTTTGGGTTTTAACTAAACATGAGTAATAATAATGGTGACTAATATAATTGGGGTTATATATAAGTAAGTAGTACACATCTCACTAAGTTAGTGAACTAATTTGGTTAAGGTCTAATAAGTAGCTTTGCTTAATCAACAGTTAGCAAGTGCAGTTATATATTAGAGAAACAAAATGAATAATGTCCTGTCTTTAGCTTTCTGCTAATACTACTAAGTAACCAACGTCATTAAAGTAGTATAATATGTAATTGTGATTAAACTATCTCCTCCCGTGTGTTCTCTAGGTGTATGCTTGCAGTAGAATGTTGTGAATGATTGTAAAACCCGATTAAGTAACTATTCCTTTTTTAACTAAGTCTGTCTATGTGTAAGTCATCGTAAATTTATGTGTACTTAACTAGTTTAATAATAATTAACCAATGAATGATTAAAGTGAACATGGTGAATGCTTGTACTTATGATGTCGTGTTTGCAATGGATAATTAAAGGAAATGTTCATCGTCGTTCCAGTAAGGTTGATGATGAAGCTGAGGTGCCCGATCTTTCGGCGAGTAGAGATAATTCCGATTTGTCGGAAGATGACCCTTGTGATCCGACTACGACGAGCAAGCCCGAGGCGCCAATGCAATCGCTGAACCAACTCCCTGTGGTTACCGACCTTGCTGATGCGAGATCGGCCTGATCACGAAGATCGTTTCCTGTGCGCAATCGAAGAACGAACAAGAACAAGATGCGAGCAATCTAATCTATTACTCGAGGGTGGAGTTCTGAATACACGAAGACAGCGCAGATTTGCGCGTGTTCGAGAGTAGCTAAGGCTAACGTAAAACAAAACTCGGGAAATAAAGGAGGCGCAGCTCCTGAATAAATAGAGAGGGGGCGCAGCCCCTAGGGGCGGCCAACCCTAGGTCGTCCATTATGGGCCGCAATTGGGCTGGTCGTCTATTCTTCCGGGCCTTCGTTCTTTAACAACATGATGTAGTTCAATTCTCTTGCACGGGCCCGAGTCACTGGCCCAGGTGGAAGGGGTGGCGCCTGGGCTTGGAGAAGGTGCTGCTGGTGTAGATGTGCTCGTGTTGGTGTTGATGTCCGCATCATCCTCCCCTTCTTGAACTGAAGTCGTCCTCGACGGCAACTCCTCATCTTCTCCCGCATACGGTTTCAAATCTGCAACATTAAAACTAGTGGAAACACCAAACTCCGCAGGTAGGTCGAGGGTATAAGCATTATCATTAATCTTGGTTAGTATCTTAAAAGGACCAGCAGCACGAGGCATCAATTTAGAACGGCGCAAAGTAGGAAAACGATCCTTTCTCAAATGCAACCAAACCATATCACCAGGTTCAAAAGTAACATGTTTTCTTCCTTTACTACCAGCAACCTGATTTTTTGTATTAGTAGCAGCAATGTTCTGTTTCGTTTGTTCATGTATGGTAATCATTTGTTCAACATGTGCAGAAGCATCTACATGTGGGGCGTTCGCAGCATTAAGTGAAATCAAATCAATAGGTGCCCTAGGAATGTAACCATAAACAATCTGGAAAGGGCACATCTTTGTAGAAGAATGCGTGGCATGATTGTAAGCAAATTCAACATGAGGCAAGCAATCCTCCCAACGTCTCAAATTCTTGTCTAAAACAGCCCTAAGCATGGTAGATAAAGTTCTATTTACTACCTCAGTTTGTCCATCAGTCTGAGGGTGACAAGTAGTGCTAAACAACAATTTAGTTCCCAATTTATTCCAAAGAGATCTCCAAAAATGGCTTAGAAACTTAGCATCGCGATCAGAGACTATTGTTTTTGGAATACCATGTAAACGAATAATTTCTCTAAAGAACAATTCAGCAACAATGCTAGCATCATCAGTTTTATGACAAGGTATAAAGTGAGCCATTTTAGAGAATCTATCAACAACCACAAAAATACTATCCCTCCCCTTCTTAGTTCTAGGCAAGCCCAAAACAAAGTCCATAGAGATATCTAGCCAAGGAGAAGAAGGGACAGGCAAAGGCATATACAAACCATGGTTGTTCAACCGTGACTTAGCTTTCTGACAAGTAGTGCAGCGTGCAACAAGGCGCTCCACATCAGCGCGCATCCGAGGCCAAAAGAAGTGGGCAGCCAACACCTCATGTGTCTTGTAGACGCCAAAATGCCCCATGAGACCGCCTCCATGCGCTTCCTGTAACAACAAAAGACGAACCGAGCTAGCTGGAACACACAGCTTGTTAGCGCGAAACAGGAACCCATCCTGTATGTGAAATTTGCCCCATGGTTTCCCATTAGTACAATGGCCGAAAGCATCATTAAAATCAGCATCGTCAACATATTGATCCTTCACAGTGTCCAAACCAAAGATTTTAAAATCTAACTGTGACAGCATGGTATAGCGACGAGACAAAGCATCAGCAATAACATTGTCCTTCCCGTTCTTGTGTTTAATAATGTAAGGAAAGGACTCAATGAATTCTACCCATTTAGCATGACGACGGTTCAGATTTGTTTGGGTACGAATATGTTTTAAAGCCTCATGATCAGAATGGATTATAAACTCACGATGCCAAAGATAGTGCTGCCATGTATGCAAAGTGCGCACTAAAGCGTAAAGCTCCTTATCATAAGTAGAATATTTTAGACTAGCACCGCTTAATTTTTCACTAAAATAAGCAACTGGTTTTCCTTCTTGTAACAAAACAGCACCTAGCCCAATACCGCTAGCATCGCATTCAAGCTCAAACACTTTATTAAAATCAGGCAATTGCAATAGGGGAGCTTGGGTTAACTTATCTTTCAAAGTGCTGAACGCTACCTCCTGCGAATCACTCCAAGCAAACGGCACATCTTTCTTTGTAAGCTCATGTAGAGGCGCTGCAATGGAGCTAAAATCACGAACAAATCTGCGGTAGAAACCGGCAAGTCCAAGAAAGCTCCGAATTTGTGTGACCGTCGTCGGTGTAGGCCACTCCCGAATGGCAGCAATCTTGCTGCTATCCACCTCAATGCCCTGCGGAGTAACCACATAACCAAGAAACGAGACACGTTGCGTGCAAAATGTGCACTTTTCCATGTTACCAAACAAGCGAGCAGCACGCAAAGCGTCAAAAACAGCACGCAAATGTTCTAAATGCTCCTCTATAGACTTGCTGTAAATAAGGATATCATCGAAATAAACAACAACAAACAAACCTATGAAGGCCCGTAGAACTTCGTTCATTAAACGCATAAAGGTGCTGGGAGCATTAGTCAATCCAAATGGCATAACCAACCATTCATATAAACCAAATTTCGTTTTAAAAGCCGTTTTCCATTCATCACCGAGTTTCATTCTAATCTGATGGTAACCGCTACGCAAATCAACCTTAGAGAAAATAACGGCACCACTAAGCTCATCTAGCATATCATCAAGGCGTGGAATAGGATATCGATAACGAACTGTGATGTTATTAATAGCACGACAATCTACGCACATACGCCATGACCCATCTTTCTTTGGGACGAGTAAAACAGGAACCGAGCAAGGGCTAAGAGACTCACGAATGTAACCCTTATCAAGCAGCGTCTGCACCTGGCGCTGGATCTCCTTCGTCTCATCTGGATTTGTACGGTACGGGGCGCGGTTCGGAAGAGAAGCGCCGGGGATGAGATCGATCTGATGCTCAATGCCACGGAGGGGAGGAAGACCCGGTGGTAAGTCCGTAGGATAAACATCAGCATACTCCTGCAAAAGGTTAACAACAGCAGGGGGTATATCCAAAGACGGTGCATCATCAAGCGGAACAAGCATTCGCGAGCATACTAGTGCATAACAGGGCATATGAGCTTCATGGAGATCATCAAAATCAGCACGTGTAGCAAGTAAAACAGGAGAGTGCAACTTGATTTCAGATTTAATAGGTGCGGCTGATGTCGATTTGACTTGTTGTGCAGTTTTAGCAGCCCTAGTAAGATCATCTTTCAAAATATGGTCAGGGGTCATTGGATGTATAATTATTTTCTGGCCTTTAAACATGAAAGAATAATGATTTGAACGACCATGATGTAAACTATCAGTATCATATTGCCAAGGTCGACCTAATAACAAAGAGCATGCTTCCATAGGAATAACATCGCAATCAGCATAATCAGAATAAGACCCCAGCGAAAAGGGGACACGTACCGAACGTGTTACCTTTATTTTACCACCATCATTAAGCCATTGAATGTGATACGGATGTGGATGTGTGCGAGTGGGCAAGGATAATTTCTCTACCAACGCTGTACTTGCCAAATTGTTGCAGCTGCCACTATCGATGATGATGCGAATCGACCGTTCGTGCACGACGCCCTTGGTATGGAATAGAGTGTGTCGCTGATTTTTTTCGGCCTGGGCAACCTGTGTGCTGAGTACACGCTGCACAACAAGACTCTCATACCTATCGGCGTCGATAGGATCAACGTGGACTTCCTCATTTTCTGCATGGTTAGTGGCAATCATAGCATGACTAGTTTCCTCAGAATCACTGGCTGAAGAGTACTCACCATTGTCACGTATAAGCAAGGTACGCTTGTTTGGGCAGTCCCGAATCATATGCCCAAACCCTCTACAACGATGGCACTGAATATCCCGTGTACGTCCTGTGGAAGAAGCGGCGCCTTTGGCAGGGGGCGCCACTGGCTTGGTCGTCCCTGTGCGCGATGTAGTGCTAGGCGTAGAAGGTGCAGGGCTGGAAGGAGTTGAGCTGTGTGTTGGACCCCGGCCTGCAAGAGAGTTAGTATATCATGGCATGAAATTTCTGTTCTACCTCTAATTCCCAATCAAGATATGCAGCAGGATCATATTTACCATTAAAAGATGGAATTTTAAATTTAATCTTAGAAAATAAGTCATTAGGAGGATGACGAACCACACGACGTGCACGACCACGGCGATCTCCATCGTCCTGCTCAGTGTCACCGCCGTATTCCTGCTCCATTTTTGTGGTCAATGCATCAAGGCGTGCCAGGATGGTGTCGAGTGTGGTGCGAGTCGCCGTTTGAGCAAGGTCAAGTTGGTTGAAACGCTTGGTCGTCGAAGTGATCGTTGAATCAAGCCGTTCATGCATCGTCCTAATGTAAGCAGCAAGTCCATCAACTTGTCCCCTTACTTCCTGCAACTGGGCATCCACCATGTCGTGTGCTCCTGCCATAGTTAGCGCAAACACCAAAAGGAGAAAAACCAACGACAAAAACAGGGGTGTACTGCTCACAAGGCGCTCACACTAGTGCTGTTATCAAGTTCTTATCCGTTCTTACCAAGCCACAGTGGTGAACTGCAAGCAACAGGTGGAACCGGTGAAAGATTGGATGAGCGATTGCGTGGAGAAACAGAAACCTGCTCGTCGTAGAAATATGTGGAGTTGTGGGTAGGCTGCACTCAAGTCAAGGATTAGCACGATCAAACAATAATGCAAAGTTGAATTATAGTGCAAAACACGAAACTATATTGCTGGCCACAGGTGCAAAGGAGGGATGGAACTAGCAGAATGGCAGTACCGTAAATATTGTACTAGTGATGCCAAAAAGGCACTAGTAGAAATCACAGGTGATTTTGTTTTTCTTTTTTGTATGATTTTTTTGATATTTTTCTCAGCACAAGAAGCAACAAGATAGGAGCTACACGAAGTTTCACCTAAAACAGATATCAGATGTGGTCTACAGAAAATCAGGAAGTTCTCTGAAAAGCGTGCGAGAACTTTGACGGATTTTTTTTCTTTATTTTCCTGAATTTTTTTGACAATTTTGTCGAACCCCAAACAGACCGTAGGTGAATTTGGCCGGCCTCAGAATGGTGTCAACTAGCTCCTGTAAAAATTTCAGATTTTTTGGACACCCGAGCGAAAAGTTATGCCCGGTTTACGGAAGGTTCCTCAAGTTATGTTTTAAAAACGACCGGGATGAAACAAACGTATCCTTTCTCCTTCGTTTTCTTTTTTTTTTGTTTCTGTTTTTTTATGTAACCGAAGGAGAAAAACAAGGAAGCGGTCGTTGACTCGGTTTGTTTTTTTTCTGTTTTTTTTTCGTAACCGAAGGAGAAAATCAAGGAAACGGCCGTTGACTCGGTTTGTTTTTTCTGTTTTTTTTTGACGTAACCGAAGGAGAAAAACAAGGAAACAATGTTGACTCGGTTTGTGGCGTGATCAAACGGGAGATGGTGGCGGCGCTAGGGTTTGAATGGTGGAAGAACACAATGCAACCAGCAACAAATGACGCGAAAGCACACAAATTCAACAATGCAGATTATTGAAAGAAAGTGCGAGGCTCAAAAGGGTGCTGGGATAAGATCTAACCTGAATTTTTATGCGGTTTTGTGGACTGTAGGAAAAAAACGCTCGATAAACTCACCGATCAACCTGGAAATCTGATACCAATTGATGAAGCTGAGGTGCCCGATCTTTCGGCGAGTAGAGATAATTCCGATTTGTCGGAAGATGACCCTTGCGATCCGACTACGACGAGCAAGCCCGAGGCGCCAATGCAATCGCTGAACCAACTCCCTGTGGTTACCGACCTTGCTGATGCGAGATCGGTTTGATCACAAAGATCGTTTCCTGTGCGCAATCGAAGAACGAACAAGAACAAGATGCGAGCAATCTAATCTATTACTCGAGGGTGGAGTTCTGAATACACGAAGACAGCGTAGATTTGCGCGTGTTCGAGAGTAGCTAAGGCTAACGTAAAACAAAACTCGGGAAATAAAGGAGGCGCAACTCCTGAATAAATAGAGAGGGGGCGCAGCCCCTAGGGGCGGCCAACCCTAGGTCGTCCATTATGGGCCGCAATTGGGCTGGTCGTCTATTCTTCCGGGCCTTCGTTCTTTAACAACATGATGTAGTTCAATTCTCTTGCACGGGCCCGAGTCACTGGCCCAGGTGGAAGGGGTGGCGCCTGGGCTTGGAGAAGGTGCTGCTGGTGTAGATGTGCTCGTGTTGGTGTTGATGTCCGCATCAGTTGACTTGTTGTGCCAAATGACGTATAGATAGCTAGCGTTAACGTATGGATGTTTATGTGTCTTACTAGTTAATGTTAGTTCGCTATCATGTACTTGGAGTATCTTGTGATATATTTCATCATATTCATACATATGCATCCTGCATCTCATTTAGGACCGAGAGATGATGATCGTGCAAGTGATGTGGTGCCAACAACAAGATACAGTTGGTGGACAACCTAAGGAAGGATGTACATGACCAATGGATGCTCGCCAAGCGAGTGTCATCTAGCAAACACTACCAGTGTTGAATTCCAGGCAAGCCCCGGTTTTATGCATAACCATTTATATATGCTATTTTACTACACTTAATGTTTGTAGGCTTGTACCGTGCACTTAAGTGTAGGAGTTGCCTGAAACCCTAGTTGCATGAACTCAGAATTCCTTTTGAGATGGATACTAGTATGCTAGGTCGAGTAGCGGCTTTGCTAATTAGGGATCTCGGTAGAAGTCGAGTGATTTTTCTAGCACTCGCGCGAGGTCAGGAATTAGTTGTATCCATTTTGATAACAGAATCATGATAGTTTGTGGACACAGATCCATGGGGATGCGTTGTCTACAAGACGAAATTGGAATAAGGATTAACGTGCGGATACCTGTGTCAAGCTTTTGAACGTACTAATTAAACACATGTCGGGAAATATGGTAACTGATAAGCCTAGTACCTGATTGAACCTGCCCGCAGACTTTACTCCTCACTGGACCTGAGACGAAGTCTCCCATGCCGAATTATGATGGGAACAAGTGTGACCGTTGCATGGTGGTAGCCAGGGACAATTGGAGCATTGTACGCCAAGGCCGTGAGCCCTGTTCTATTGCCAGGGAATCGATGGGGATGGCTGACGTGTGTGGGGACGGAGTGCCCCTACATGTCGTGTGTTTAGGTTTACCTTGCAAGGTTAAACTCGATTCGAATCATCTGCTTCTCGCAGCTAATGAGACTGCTTGATCCATTGTACTGCATTGAGTAATAAGTGGAAATGAGGTTACTAGCAAAAGATGTTGGTTGACATAATGTTTGATACCATGAATGGATAGTTAGGTGCTCATCTAGTCTAAATTTATTATTCTAGAACTTGAAAAATCTAAAACTTGATTTTAGACTCAGCCAGTGCTTTTGGCAAACCAAACCCCTCAGCCAAACAACTTCATGGTTTAGAGGTAGAGGAGTAGACTCCTCACACCGGGTAAGTCTAGCTGAGTATTAGTATACTCAGCCTTGCTTGTGGCATAATTTTTGCACGTACCTCCTTGATTGGTTGATGGTGTGACTTGGCCTTCATCCCTGCCACCAGGATATACAGTCGAGTGGGCTGCTACTTCCGCAGGAGAGGATCCGGAGAAGTAGCATGGCTAGGCTTCGCCATGTTATTCGGTTTTCTCCGTTAGTTATTTCCGCTGCATTAAAAACTATGATTACTGTTTCTGAAACTCCACTACTGATACTTCCTTAATTTATGGTATTATGTTTTATTGTATTTCTCTGTGCCTCACCTTCGTGTGAGCTAGTGGTATTCGATCCTTGGTAAGTGGCTTTATTGGACTAGATCCGAGGAATTATTAGGTTATTTCGATTTAAGTGTGTCATTGCCACTAAGGCGAGACTTGAGCACTTAAGCTAGAATAATCTGGGCGGTTCCGCCACAATAACCGTTTATATATGCTACTTTACTACACTTAATGTTTGTAGGTTTGTAATGTGCACTTAAGTGTAGAAGTTGCTTGAAACCCTTAGTTGCATGAACTCAGGATTCCTTTTTGAGATGGATACTAGTATGCTAGGTTGAGTAGCTGCCTTGCTAATTAGGATCTCGGTAGAAGTCGAGTGATTTTTCTAGCACTCGCACGAGGTCAGGAATTGATTGTATTAATCTTGATAATGGGATCTATGATGGTCTATGGACTTGAATCTAGGGTGGATGCCTTGCCTACGAGACGGAATTGGAATTAAGGATTAATGTGTGGATACCTGTTGGGGACTTGTTCTCAAATGCTATAAATTGAGAACAAGGCAACACAAAAACAGGTTATTTGTTAATGCTCTTCGTCCTTCGGAACATTATTTCCCTAAGGATATAATGATCTTCGGAGGAAGGTCATGAATGACATACCTTCATCATTTCAACATATATATATACATATCAAGGGCGGATGAGACATGTAAAACATAAGGGATAATGTGAACAAACATATAACATCATCATACACATTTCTTATTATATAATCATAAATGAATGATGACAATACTGAATTACATTCGTACCTTCGGCTTGACAGAAAATGAAAGTACAAGCGTGACGCAAAAATGAGCACAAGTCAGCATTAACAGTACGGGGGTACCGTTCATCTATTTATAGGCACAGGACACAACCTATGAGAAATTACATGATGCGGACATCAACACCAACACGAGCACATCTACACCAGCAGCACCTTCTCCAACCCAGGCGCCACCCCTTCCACCTGGGCCAGTGACTCGGGCCCGTGCAAGAGAATTGAACTACATCATGTTGTTAAAGAACAAAGGTCCGGAAGAATAGACGACCAGCCCAATTGCGGCCCATAATGGACGACCTAGGGTTGGCCGCCCCTAGGGGCTGCGCCCCCTCTCTATTTATTCAGGAGCTGCGCCTCCTTTATTTTCCGAGTTTTGTTTTACGTTAGCCTTAGCTACTCTCGAACACGCGCAAATCTGCGCTGTCTTCGTGTATTCAGAACTCTACCCTCGAGTAATAGATTAGATTGCTCGCATCTTGTTCTTGTTCGTTCTTCGATTGCGCACAGGAAACGATCTTCGTGATCAGGCCGATCTTGCATCAGCAAGGTCGGTAACCACAGGGAGTTGGTTCAGCGATTGCATTGGCGCCTCGGGCTTGCTCGTCGTAGTCGGATCGCAAGGGTCATCTTCCGCCAAATCGGAATTATCTCTACTCGCCGAAAGATCGGGCACCTCAGCTACATCAATTGGTATCAGATTTCCAGGTTGATCGGTGAGTTTATCGAGCGTTTTTTTCCCTACAGTCCACAAAACCACATAAAAATTCAGGTTAGATCTTATCCCAGCACCTTTTGAGCCTCGCACTTTCTTTCAATAATCTGCATTGTTGAATTTGTGTGCTTTCGCGTCATTTGTTGCTGGTTGCATTGTGTTCTTCCACCATTCAAACCCTAGCGCCGCCACCATCTCCCCTTTGATCACGCCACAAACTAAGTCAACATCGTTTCCTTGTTTTTCTCCTTCGGTTACGTAAAAAAAACAGAAAAAACAAACCGAGTCAACGGCCGTTTCCTTGTTTTTCTCCTTCGGTTACAAAAAAAACAGAAAAAAAACAAACCGAGTCAACATCGTTTCCTTGTTTTTCTCCTTCGGTTACGTCAAAAAAAACAGAAACAAAAAACAACGAAGGAGAAAGGATACGGTTGTTTCATCCCGGTCGTTTGAAAACATAACTTGAGGTACCTTCCTTAAACCGGGCATAACTTTTCGCTCGGGTGTCCAAAAAATCTGAAATTTTTACAGGAGCTTGTTGACACCATTCTGAGGCCGACCAAACTTACCTTCGGTCTGTTTGGTTTCGACAAAATTGTCAAAAAAAATCAGGAAAATAAAGAAAAAAATTCATCAAAGTTCTCGCACGCTTTTCAGAGAACTTCCTGATTTTCTATAGACCACATCTGATTTCTGCTTTAGGTGAAACTTCGTGTAGCTCCTATTTTGTTGCTTCTTGTGCTGAGAAAAATATCAAAAAAATCATACAAAAAAGAAAAACAAAATCACTTGTGATTCCTACTAGTGGCCTCGCTAGTACAATATTTACGGTACTGCCATTCTGCTAGTTCCATCCATCCTTTGCACTTGTGGCCAGCAATATAGTTTCGTGTTTTGCACTATAATTCAACTTTGCATTATTGTTTGATCGTGCTAATCCTTGACTTGAGTGCAGCCTACCCAAAACTCCACATATTTCTAGGACGAGAAGGTTTCTGTTTCTCCAGGCAATCGCTAATCCAATCTTTCACCGGTTCCACCTGTTGGTTGCAGTTCACCACTGTGGCTTGGTAAGAACGGATAAGAACTTGATAACAGCACTAGTGTGAGCGCCTTGTGAGCAGTACACCCCTGTTTTTGTCGTTGGTTTTTCTCCTTTTGGTGTTTGCGCTAACTATGGCAGGAGCACACGACATGGTGGATGCCCAGTTGCAGGAAGTAAGGGGACAAGTTGATGGACTTGCTGCTTACATTAGGACGATGCATGAACGGCTTGATTCAACGATCACTTCGACGACCAAGCGTTTCAACCAACTTGACCTTGCTCAAACGGCGACTCGCACCACACTCGACACCATCCTGGCACGCCTTGATGCATTGACCACAAAGATGGAGCAGGAATACGGCGGTGACACTGAGCAGGACGATGGAGATCGCCGTGGTCGTGCACGTCGTGTGGTTCGTCATCCCCCTAATGACTTATTTTCTAAGATTAAATTTAAAATTCCATATTTTAATGGTAAATATGATCCTGCTGCATATCTTGATTGGGAATTGGAGGTAGAACAGAAATTTTCATGCCATGATATTCCTGCTAATAGCCAAGTGAAGGCTGCCATTAGTGAATTTACTGATTTTGCTTTAATTTGGTGGCGTGAGTATAAACAAAAACTTCCCATTAACAGTGTCATTACTTGGACCCAATTAAAAACTGCCATGCGCCACAGATTTGTTCCTTCCTATTATGCTCGTGATTTGCTTAACAAAATGCAGCGTTTTCAACAAGGTTCACAATCTGTTGAGGAATATTACCAGGAGTTGCAAAAGGGTATGCTTCGTTGTGGTTTGATTGAGTCAGATGACGCTGCTATGGCGCGTTTTCGTGGTGGTTTGAACAGGGAAATTCAGGATATACTTGATTATAAAGATTATTTTGATATAACCACATTGTTTGAATATGCTTGCAAAGCTGAACGTGAAGTGCAGGGACGACGATCAAAGACATATACTAACTCTTTTGCAGGCCGGGGTCCAACACACAGCTCAACTCCTTCCAGCCCTGCACCTTCTACGCCTAGCACTACATCGCGCACAGGGACGACCAAGCCAGTGGCGCCCCCTGCAAAAGGCGCCGCTTCTTCCACAGGACGTACACGGGATATTCAGTGCCATCGTTGCAGAGGGTTTGGGCACATGATTCGGGACTGCCCAAACAAGCGTACCTTGCTTATACGTGACAATGGTGAGTACTCTTCAGCCAGTGATTCTGAGGAAACTGGTCATGCTATGATTGCCACTAACCATGCAGAAAATGAGGAAGTTCACGTTGATCCCATCGACGCCGATAGGTATGAGAGTCTTGTTGTGCAGCGTGTTCTCAGCACACAGGTTGCCCAGGCCGAAAAAAATCAGCGACACACTCTATTCCATACCAAGGGCGTCGTGCACGAACGGTCGATTCACATCATCATCGATAGTGGCAGCTGCAACAATTTGGCAAGTACAGCGTTGGTAGAGAAATTATCCTTGCCCACTCGCACACACCCACATCCGTATCACATTCAATGGCTTAATGATGGTGGTAAAATAAAGGTAACACGTTCGGTACGTGTCCCCTTTTCGCTGGGTTCTTATTCTGATTATGCTGATTGCGATGTTATTCCTATGGAAGCATGCTCTTTGTTATTGGGTCGACCTTGGCAATATGATACTGATAGTTTACATCATGGTCGTTCAAATCATTATTCTTTCATGTTTAAAGGCCAGAAAATAATTATACATCCAATGACCCCTGACCAAATTTTGAAAGATGATCTTACTAGGGCTGCTAAAACTGCACAACAAGTCAAATCGACATCAGCCGCACCTATTAAATCTGAAATCAAGTTGCACTCTCCTGTTTTACTTGCTACACGTGCTGATTTTGATGATCTCCATGAAGCTCATATGCCCTGTTATGCACTTGTATGCTCGCGAATGCTTGTTCCGCTTGATGATGCACCGTCTTTGGATATACCCCCTGCTGTTGTTAACCTTTTGCAGGAGTATGCTGATGTTTATCCTACGGACTTACCACCGGGTCTTCCTCCCCTCCGTGGCATTGAGCATCAGATCGATCTCATCCCCGGCGCTTCTCTTCCGAACCGCGCCCCGTACCGTACAAATCCAGAGGAGACGAAGGAGATCCAGCGCCAGGTGCAGACGCTACTTGATAAGGGTTACATTCGTGAGTCTCTTAGCCCTTGCTCAGTTCCTGTTTTACTCGTTCCAAAGAAAGATGGGTCATGGCGTATGTGCGTAGATTGCCGTGCTATTAATAACATCACAGTTCGTTATCGATATCCTATTCCACGCCTTGATGATATGTTAGATGAGCTTAGTGGTGCCGTTATTTTCTCTAAGGTTGATTTGCGTAGCGGTTACCATCAGATTAGAATGAAACTCGGTGATGAATGGAAAACGGCTTTTAAAACGAAATTTGGTTTATATGAATGGTTGGTTATGCCATTTGGATTGACTAATGCTCCCAGCACCTTTATGCGTTTAATGAACGAAGTTCTACGGGCCTTCATAGGTTTGTTTGTTGTTGTTTATTTTGATGATATCCTTATTTACAGCAAGTCTATAGAGGAGCATTTAGAACATTTGCGTGCTGTTTTTGATGCTTTGCGTGCTGCTCGCTTGTTTGGTAACATGGAAAAGTGCATATTTTGCACGCAACGTGTCTCGTTTCTTGGTTATGTGGTTACTCCGCAGGGCATTGAGGTGGATAGCAGCAAGATTGCTGCCATTCGGGAGTGGCCTACACCGACGACGGTCACACAAATTCGGAGCTTTCTTGGACTTGCCGGTTTCTACCGCAGATTTGTTCGTGATTTTAGCTCCATTGCAGCGCCTCTACATGAGCTTACAAAGAAAGATGTGCCGTTTGCTTGGAGTGATTCGCAGGAGGTAGCGTTCAGCACTTTGAAAGATAAGTTAACCCAAGCTCCCCTCTTGCAATTGCCTGATTTTAATAAAGTTTTTGAGCTTGAATGCGATGCTAGCGGTATTGGGCTAGGTGCTGTTTTGTTACAAGAAGGAAAACCAGTTGCTTATTTTAGTGAAAAATTAAGTGGTGCTAGTCTGAAATATTCTACTTATGATAAGGAGCTTTACGCTTTAGTGCGCACTTTGCATACATGGCAGCACTATCTTTGGCATCGTGAGTTCATAATTCATTCTGATCATGAGGCTTTAAAACATATTCGTAGCCAAACAAATCTGAACCGTCGTCATGCTAAATGGGTCGAATTCATTGAGTCCTTTCCTTACATTATTAAACACAAGAACGGGAAGGACAATGTTATTGCTGATGCTTTGTCTCGTCGCTATACCATGCTGTCACAATTAGATTTTAAAATCTTTGGTTTGGACACTGTGAAGGATCAATATGTTGACGATGCTAATTTTAAAGAGGCTTTCGGCCATTGTATTAATGGGATACCATGGGGCAAATTTCACATACAAGATGGGTTCTTGTTTCGCGCTAACAAGCTGTGTGTTCCAGCTAGTTCGGTTCGTCTTTTGTTGTTACAGGAGGCACATGGAGGCGGTCTCATGGGGCATTTTGGCGTCTACAAAATGCATGAGGTGTTGGCTGCCCACTTCTTTTGGCCTCGGATGCGCGCTGATGTTGAGCGCCTTGTTGCACGCTGCACTACTTGTCAGAAAGCTAAGTCACGGTTGAACAACCATGGTTTGTATATGCCTTTGCCTGTCCCTTCTTCTCCTTGGCTTGATATCTCTATGGACTTTGTTTTGGGCTTGCCTAGAACTAAGAAGAGGAGGGATAGTATTTTTGTGGTTGTTGATAGATTCTCTAAAATGGCTCACTTTATACCTTGTCATAAAACTGATGATGCTAGCATTGTTGCTGAATTGTTCTTTAGAGAAATTATTCGTTTACATGGTATTCCAAAAACAATAGTCTCTGATCGCGATGCTAAGTTTCTAAGCCATTTTTGGAGATCTCTTTGGAATAAATTGGGAACTAAGTTGTTGTTTAGCACTACTTGTCACCCTCAGACTGATGGACAAACTGAGGTAGTAAATAGAACTTTATCTACCATGCTTAGGGCTGTTTTAGACAAGAATTTGAGACGTTGGGAGGATTGCTTGCCTCATGTTGAATTTGCTTACAATCATGCCACGCATTCTTCTACAAAGATGTGCCCTTTCCAGATTGTTTATGGTTACATTCCTAGGGCACCTATTGATTTGATTTCACTTAATGCTGCGAACGCCCCACATGTAGATGCTTCTGCACATGTTGAACAAATGATTACCATACATGAACAAACGAAACAGAACATTGCTGCTACTAATGCAAAAAATCAGGTTGCTGGTAGTAAAGGAAGAAAACATGTTACTTTTGAACCTGGTGATATGGTTTGGTTGCATTTGAGAAAGGATCGTTTTCCTACTTTGCGCCGTTCTAAATTGATGCCTCGTGCTGCTGGTCCTTTTAAGGTACTAACCAAGATTAATGATAATGCTTATATCCTTGACCTGCCTGCGGAGTTTGGTGTTTCCACTAGTTTTAATGTTGCAGATTTGAAACCGTATGCGGGAGAAGATGAGGAGTTGCCGTCGAGGACGACTTCAGTTCAAGAAGGGGAGGATGATGCGGACATCAACACCAACACGAGCACATCTACACCAGCAGCACCTTCTCCAACCCAGGCGCCACCCCTTCCACCTGGGCCAGTGACTCGGGCCCGTGCAAGAGAATTGAACTACATCATGTTGTTAAAGAACGAAGGCCCGGAAGAATAGACGACCAGCCCAATTGCGGCCCATAATGGACGACCTAGGGTTGGCCGCCCCTAGGGGCTGCGCCCCCTCTCTATTTATTCAGGAGCTGCGCCTCCTTTATTTTCCGAGTTTTGTTTTACGTTAGCCTTAGCTACTCTCGAACACGCGCAAATCTGCGATGTCTTCGTGTATTCAGAACTCCACCCTCGAGTAATAGATTAGATTGCTCGCATCTTGTTCTTGTTCGTTCTTCGATTGCGCACAGGAAACGATCTTCGTGATCAGGCCGATCTCGCATCAGCAAGGTCGGTAACCACAGGGAGTTGGTTCAGCGATTGCATTGGCGCCTCGAGCTTGCTCGTCGTAGTCGGATCGCAAGGGTCATCTTCCGCCAAATCGGAATTATCTCTACTCGCCGAAAGATCGGGCACCTCAGCTACATCATTACAATTATACCCTTTACATTTACTATTGGCTTATAGAAAAATCTATGAGGACTGAACAACCTTTTCCCTTTTAAGTCGGTTCCCTTTTCTGCGATTTAGCCGAAGCTCCCTTTCGCACAGCTTCGGCGCGACGACAACCTTCATCACGATCAAGCTCCTCATCGTGTACGCTTTTATCATGAATCCGAAGATACCTGTCCATAAATCATACTTGGAAGACATTGTTAAATTATGTTTTTGAGGACCTTCGGAGGACGAAGGCCCCCAACAGTAGCCCCTCACAATATTAATTTGTTTAAGGTAACGAATTCAGACTGCGACATGGACGAAGGCCTTAAGCCGAAGGTCCAAAAAAACACCTTCCCGTTTGCTAGAATAGCAACAATCAATGACAGACGGGACCCTCTAATTTGGAGCGCGTCGATCGTATAAATAAGAACTCACCCTGACCACATTTGGTACGCTACTTGCCACTTGCTTTGTTTGCTCAATTTTTTAGCTCTTGCTCACCAATGCTTGCTTAGTTTCTCAGACTTCCTAAGCTTCGGTTTTAAGGACACATTTTCGCCATTTCCGAAGAAAAGATGTCTCAAGGCAAGAAAGTTGCTGCTGAGACGAAGCTGACCGAAGAGGAGAAGCTCCTTGAGGAAAAGACTGCTGGATTTGTTGAGTCAATAGCAAAAACAAATACAGAGAAGATTACTAAAGAGATACTAGAAGGCTTGTTTGAAGATACTGATGATAGCGACAACTATGATGTGGAGAGTGGAGGCGAAGACTCTGAAGATCGGCCCTGGCGACCAATTCATGCAGTCTTTGGGAAATCAACTATCAAATAGAGTCATCTTGATAATATGAGAGGAAGGTATTTTCGAGATATGTCTATTGTGAGGGCTGACGTAGACAGAGCCGTTCCTGCTCCCGAAGAAAACTAAGTTGTGATCTTCCGAAGCTTCTTCAAAGCTGGACTTCGGTTCCTGTTGAGCAGATTTGTGGTTGAAGTTTTAAAGACATACCAGATTTTCCTTCACCAGATCACTCCCGAAGCAATTATTAGAATGGGGATCTTCGTCTAGGCTGTGAGAAGTCAAGTGAGCCAAGTGCAAGATGTTTTTGCAGTATGCATGAACTTTCGTATGAGACGAAGGCCTGGGGTAAAGAACAATATCATAACAATTTTGGTTGCTATAGCTTCATTGCTCGCTCTGGCGTAAGCTACCCAATGCCAACATTTTGGAAAAGATGGCCTGGGGCCTGGATGGAAGAGTGGTTTTACGTGAAAAATGATTTGAAGGCGAGATAAGACATTAAAGAAATCATCATGCACCCGATCTGGTCCCGCTTTGGCCTCCGAAAGCCGAAGGTAGAAATTGATGAGACAGCCGAAGCATGCCGAAGGGCCTTCAACACAGTTTTTTCTTTTATTGGGACAAGAGACTTACTTCAAGAACATGTAGCCTACAAGATATGGCCACTTATAGACAGCTGGGAAATGCCAAAAGAAACCATCACTAACCCTAGCGAAGGTGGCCTGGTTCGATTGAAATACACCTTCAGGTTTGGGGACAAGTTTGTCGAACTATATGATGACTGGCTGAAGTGTATTGAAAATACTAGCGATGAGTTACTTGGAGCATATTCCAAGTCCGAAGATAATGCACTATCTGCGGCCTTCGGGAGCCGAAAAAAGAAAAGATTGAATAGGGTTTTTGATGCTATTGGATTTGTGTACCCTGACTATCGCTACCCACCACGGGGGCAGAAAAGAAAGGGTGCAACTTCTGGAAAGGTTGCTGCTTCGGCTGCTCCAAGCGAGCCTACGCCGAAGAGTAAAAAGTTGAAAGTCCTCACCCACCGGCCCCGTTATATTGAGCTGGCCGTGGTACCGGAGTTTGGCGGGAAGAGTTCTTCAGCTGCTGACCCAAAGGAGCCAATTCCTCCTACACAGAAGGCTGAAGAACCGGCTACCATGCCGAAGGCACCCTCAGCCGAGCAAGTTGAGGCAAAGACTGATAAAGATAAGGCCGAAGAGCCAAAGACTGAAGGAACAAAAATGTTAGAAGTTTTAAGCCCTTCGGCGGAAGTAACAGTGCTGAAGATACAAAAAGGTCTTGTGGCCACTCCCAAAAGAAGAAGGATGGCAAGTGTACTAGATGTGCTAGAAACGGTAAAGGCTTCAAGCTCTACTCCAGAGAAAATTGCCAAGGCTTTGAAAATGCAAATCGAAGCTAAAACAAAACTGACCAAAGTCGAAGCTGCAATGAGCCAGGCTAGTGCCGAAGCTTGGCCTTTAGAGCCTGCTAAGAAAAAACCCTCGGAAATTGAAGAGAAGGCAGCAGAGGAAGAGGCTATAGAACGGACTTTGCCTAAAAAAGCTGCCGCTGCTCCCGAAGCACCTTCCAAAGACCTTGATTATGTCATTCGACATGCTTCAGGAAAAAGATTATCTGAGGAAGAAATTTTTGAAGCTAAACACTATGCCCGAGAACTGAAGTACCCGAAAGGGGCCTTAGTGTTTAATGGTACGGATGAAGATGATTTCTTGTATTGTCTCCCGGACAACAAAGAATTATCCGTTTGCTGGGAGATGGCCAGAAGTATGGGTTTTCCGAAGCTCGAAGCTGGCCTTTGTGCCATGACGAAGGACGATCTTGCGGATAGCCTTGCATACAACAGTCTGAAGTTGTGAATTTTGAAGTTTATGGATTTTGTAATAGAGTCTTTTATTCTCATGTTAATCCATTCATTCTTTCTTGTAGGGCTTAATACTTAGCAACGCCTTAAGGGCGCAAAAGAATGCTGAAGACGAGAGCTGCACTATTGCTCTCAACAACCTTCGAATAGAGGTTATCAAGCTGAGAAACGAAGCCACGAAAAAAGACAAAATTCTACTTACATTGGTGGACAAAGTATAGAGGGATGAAGCTATCTTCAAGGCTCAATCTGAAATTCAAAAGAATGAGATTGAAGATCTTCGAAAACAACTGGCTGAGGCCAAATTAAAATGTGCTGTTGCCGAAGCTGATCGAGATGCCAGTGAGTACTGGAAAAATTATTTTGAGAAAACAGTTGCAGAGCTTCACGCATCAAAAGAAAGATGTTTTGAAAAATCTGTGAAATATGTAAAAAAGATAAAGACTAGCTTCGCCAACGTGGGCGCCTACTCAAACGAAGGCAACTTCATACGGGGCGACCCTGAGGGCGTCATCGAGTGGATCAGTAATGAAGTCGAAGCTTTTGAGGAGATTTTGAGTGACCACGGGGACGTTTGTGCATTCTCTGGTGCAAGGGGGGTTGCAGCCATTTTGGAGAAGGCAGGTTGTGAACATGTTAAAACCTTGGCCCAGGCCGAAGCTGCCTTCTCCGTCGACGATACGAAGGACCCCTCGGCCGAAGCGAGTTCAATAGGTGGAAAATTTTTTACTGATATCTCGGAAAATGGCGGCCGAGGGATGGCTCATGAAATAATGAAGAAGAGCGAAAAATATATTCATGACGCTCGAGAAGCAACGAAAGAAGCTGAAAAAGCTGCGGAACTCGAAAGACGGATAGGTATCACTTAATAGCTTTTAGCTTTGTTGTTTATTTTTGTGACTTCGAACTAATTTATGTCTTCTACCACAGCTGAACTATTTCCTCCCCCAGAGCCATTCGACCCACTGGCCGACCCAGAGACAAAGAAAGCAATATAAATTATTAATATGGCCGAAGCTATTGTAGATGAGGTTGTTACCAAACTGCTAACCGAAGCTACAGAAAAAGTTCTGAAGGAAGAAGAGTAGCTATTGTAAAAACATTTTCTAGAATATTAATGTAACATTTGCTGAACTATGTTTATAATATTCGGTGCTTATAGATTTGAATGTAATATATGAATTGTTTGTAATTCAGTTCTTTGCGATGCATGAAACTTTATGTACATACCGTTTTTGAGCCTTCGGCGAAAAAACACCTTCCCTTCTTTTCATGCTTCATAAAGAAGAGTTTTTATGCCTCGTAAGAATCATCCATCCTTTGTAAACAATAGATCCCTCTTTCCACATCAGAACTGATGAAGCTGTAACTCTCAGCTTACTTTGTGCCTTGGCATCTTTTCATTTTTTGTAAAGCATTCTCCGAAGATCGGCCTCGCTTCCAATTAATGTCATTGATGTGATATGATGTATGATGTGATGCTATGCGATATGATGCGATGATATGATGCAAAGAATGATGCTAATGCCGAAGACACATACCCACGCTGAAACACAATATCTGTGTTCCCTTAGGAACCAACAAAAATCTCTTTGTCGTTTATTTTTCGGCTTCACCGCTTATTTTTCTGTGTAAGTTCTGCATCCCCTTAGGAACGTCTTTTGAACTTCTTCGCCTTCTATTTCGGTGGTATTCGCGTTGACTTTTCGCGCTTCGCCTTATATTTCGGCGGTATTTGGCTCTGCATTCCCTTTGGAACGAATTTTGAGCAGAAAACTTACACTGCTCCCTTGGGAACGACTTTTTGTAGCTTCACCAAACTTACGCTGCGCTCCTTAGGAGCGACTTTTATAGCTTCGGTAAAACTTGCAATGCAATTTTTTAGGTCTGCATTCCCTTAGGAACGACTTTTTAGCTTCGGCAGTTTTTGAGCTTCGTAATTCTGTAGGAAAGATATATTTCATTATGACAAGAAACGAAGCTATTACGAGAAATTAAAAGTGACAAGAAAACTAGATTTACATCAATTGTTCCTTATTAAAAAGAAAATGACAATGAATGTAAAATGCTTCAGAGGTAGGATATCTCTCAATAGATGTGTTTTGACTCTGGCATAGTACTGTTGACTGTGCGAGCTTCGGATTCCTCCCTGAGATCTCGCTGCTGATGAGTCTGATGGCTCCCTTCTGGCTGCTGACCTCATAAATAGGCAGGTTGTAGTGGTGGCAGAGGCGGAAGCTGTGGCCAAGAAGCCTGTGGCTGACTAGCCGAAGCAACAGAAGCTGCAGGATGATTACCCACATACTCTGGTATGTAGGGTGAGTGACACGAAGCAGTATGTAGGACCTGCTTCGGTTGACTTTGCCGAGCTTTGACTTCTGTTATCTCCTTCTGCTTTTGGATGGTGATTTGGCACATTCTTGTAGTATGGCCCTTGTCTTCACCACAAAATAGACAGTAAATCTTCCTGGGTTGGTCCCCATATCTTTCTCCAAAGCCCCTGACATCTCTGCCTCTTGGAGCTGGCGGTCGCAAAGAGCTTTGTTGCTGTCCCGAAGATTGTGAAGATACTGGGGCCTCTGCAGCTGGCTTCCTCTGTGATCATTCTGAGTGTTGTGAATTGACCTGACATGCCTTGGGTGAATTCTTCCTCCGAAGCCCCTGGTCATCTCAGAGAACCTGTAGGCTTCCTTCCTTCTTTGGCGAAAGTCATTGTCAGCTCGGATGTATTCATCCATCTTTTGAAGCAGGTTCTCCAGAGTCTGTGGAGGCTTTCTAGCAAAATACTGGGCAGTGGGTCCTGGACAAAGCCCCTTGATCATGGCCTCAATGACAATTTCATTGGGCACTGTAGGCGCTTGTGCTCTCAGGCGCAAGAACCTTCGGACATACGCCTGGAGATACTCCTCATGATCTTGCGTGCATTGAAACAGTGCCTGAGTTGTGACTGGCTTCGTCTGGAAGCCTTGGAAACTTGTCACTAGCATATCCTTAAGCTTCTGCCATGAAGTAATAGTCCCTTGCCGAAGAGAAGAATACCATGTTTATGCCACATTCTTAACTGCCATGACGAAGGATTTGGCCATGACAGCTGCATTGCCTCCGTATGAAGATATAGTCGCTTCATAACTCATCAAGAACTGCTTCGGATCTGAATGCCCATCATACATGGGGAGCTGAGGTGGCTTGTATGATGGAGGCCATGGGATAGCCTACAGTTCTGCTGCCAAGGGAGAAGCATCATCAAAGGTAAAGGTATCATGATTAAAATCATCATACCATCCATCCTCGTTGAATAAGCCTTCTTGGTGAAGCTCCCTATGCTGGAGCCTTCGTTCTTGTTCGTCTTGAGCAAGATGGCGTACTTCTTCAGTAGCTTCATCGATCTGCCTTTGAAGATCAGCTAGTCGGGCCATCTTCTCCTTCTTCCGTTGTACCTGCTGATGGATTATCTCCATGTTTCTGATCTCCTGGTCCAACTCCTCCTCTTGGAGTGTTGGACTGGTGGCCTTTCTTTTCTGGCTTCGGGCCTCTTGAAGAGAGAGGGTCTCTTGATTTGGGTCCAGTGGCTGAAGTGCGGCAGCCCCTGGCTCTGAAGCTTTCTTCGGCGACACGACGAAGGTTGGTGCTTGCCGAAGGTGGTCGAAAAGGGTTCACCGGAGGTGGGCGCCAATGTTGGAGACTTGTTCTCAAATGCTATAAATTGAGAACAAGGCAACACAAAAACCGGTTATTTGTTAATTCTCTTCGTCCTTCGGAACATTATTTCCCTAAGGATATAATGATCTTCAGACGAAGGTCATGAAGGACATACCTTCATCATTTCAACATATATATATACATATCAAGGGCGGATGAGACATGTAAAACATAAGGGATAATGTGAACAAACATATAACATCATCATACACATTTCTTATTATATAATCATAAATGAATGATGACAATACTGAATTACATTCGTAGCTTCGGCTTGACAGAAAATGAAAGTACAAGCGTGACGCAAAAATGAGCACAAGTCAGCATTAATAGTACGGGGGTACCGTTCATCTATTTATAGGCACAGGACACAGCCTATGAGAAATTACAATTATGCCCTTTACATTTACTATTGGCTTATAGAAAAATCTGATGACTGAACAACCTTTTCCCTTTTAAGTCGGTTCCCTTTTCTGCGATTTAGCCGAAGCTCCCTTTCGCACAGCTTCGGCGCGACGACAACCTTCGTCACGATCAAGCTCCTCATCGTGTACGCTTTTATCATGAATCCGAAGATACCTGTCCATAAATCATACTTGGAAGACATTGTTAAATTATGTTTTTGAGGACCTTCGGAGGACGAAGGCCCCCAACAGTACCTGAGTCAAGCATTTGAAAGTACTAAACACATGTTAGGAAATATGGTAACCAGTAAGCCTAGTACCTGAGTGAAGCCAGGCGCGGACTTTCCTCCTCACTCGTCCGGAGACTGGGTCTCCCATGCTAGCTATGGTGGGTACAAGTGCGGTCACTGCACGGCGGCAGCCGGGGTCAGTGGAGCATTGTATGCCAAGGCGGTGAGCCCTGGCCGCGAACGGGGGATCGATGGGAACGGTTGACGTGTGTGGGGACGGAGTGCCCTGACATGTCGTGTGTTTTTGTTTACCTTGCAAGGTTAAAACTCAATTCGAATCGTCTGCTTCTCGCAGCTAATGAGACTGCTTGACCCCTCATACTGGATCGATTAATAAGTGAAATGATGTTTTACTTGAGATAACATGTTGATTGCACTAAATGTTTGTTACCCTGTATGCTTAGAAAGGAGCAAACCTAGCTTATGTAAATATGCTAGAATTGGAAAAGCTAAAATTGTTTTTAGACTTAGCTAGTGTTTTTTGGCAAACCAAACCCCTCAGCCAAACAACTGCATGGTCTAGAGGTAGAGGAGTAGATTCCTCACACCGGGTAAGTCTAGCTGAGTATTAGTATACTCAGCCTTGCTTGTGGCATATTTTTTTTCGGGTACACTACATGATATGGTTGACGGTGCGACTTGGCCTTCCACCCTGCCACCGGTTGGACGGTTGAGTGGGATGCTGCTTCGACAGGAGAGGATGAAGAGGAGTAGTGGGCTAGACCTTGCCCTATTCCTCAGTATTCGACGTTATCAATTATCCGCTGCACTTTAATTATGAACTTGTTTTCTGTTGTTAAAACTCCGATTTATGTAATAACTCTAGTACCTTAATTTGTGGTTTCATGTTTATTGTATTCTCTCTATGCCTCACCTTCGCATGAGCTAGTGGTATTCGATCCTTGGGGAGTGGCTTTATCAGACTAGATTTGAGGGACTGACGGGTTATTCCAATTTAAGTGTGTTGCTGTCTCTAAGGCGTGACTTGGGCACTTAAGCTAGAATAATTCGGGCGGTTCTGCCACAGCTGGTATCAGAGCGAATACCACCACAAAGAAATCAATAAGTCATGAATACCAACTTTTCAAAAATAAAATTTGCTTAGAAATCAGTGTTGGAATCGTCAGGACTAGAATGCTAGACCTATGACAAAAGGCCTTAGGAATAGTGGGAAAAATAGGTGGCTATATAAGTAGGCCATATAGGCCATTCTTAGAATAAGCCGGGATGCCCTAGAAGCACCCTTCCGATCTGTGAGGAAACGTTCCTTCCAGCATGCATGCATCATAAAATATGAAGAAATTTGGAAGCTAAGGAAAAATGCATCTAAGTGTGAATGTAGCAAAATAGGGTTAATAATAAATAACATAAGGAGTAGAATCTAATTTAACCCACCCCTTTAACAACCGGGCACATGTGTTTTTCCTTCCCGCTGCCATAGCACTTACATCTAACCCTCTTTCACAAATGACTTCACCCACCCCCATCTGATGAGGACATCACTATGAGTACGACTACACCAGCAGCACCTCCACATCAAGCGCCACTTCCTTCATTAGCTGGGCCAATCACTCGGGCCCGTGCCAGAGATCTTAACTTCGTCATGCTACTGAAGAATGAGGGCTCAGAAGAATAGACGACCAGCCCAACTGCGGCCCATAGTGGACGACCTAGGGTTGGCCGCCCCTAGGGGCTGCGCCCCTCTCTATTTATCCAATAGTTGCGCCTCCTTTATTTTCGAGTTTTGTTTTACGTTAGCTTTAGCTACTCTCGAACACGCGCAAATCTGCGTTGTCTTCGTGTATTCAGAACTCCACCCTCGAGTAATAGATTAGATTGCTCGCATCTTTTTCTTGTTCGTTCTTCGATTGCGCACAGGAAACGATCTTCGTGATCAGGCCGATCTCGCATCAGCAAGGTCGGTAACCACAGGGAGTTGGTTCAACGATTGCATTGGCGCCTTGGGCTTGCTCGTCGTAGTCGGATCGCAAGGGTCATCTTCCGCCAAATCGGAATTATCTCTACTCGCCGAAAGATCGGGCACCTCAGCTATATCAATTGGTATCATATTTCTAGGTTGATCGGTGAGTTTATAGAGTGTTTTTTTCTCCTACAGTCCACAAAACCACATAAAAATTCAGGTTAGACCGTATACCAGCACCCTTTTGAGCCTCACACCTTCTTTCAATAATCTGCATTGTTGAATTTGTGTGCTTTCGCGTCATTTGTTGCTGGTCGCATTGTGTTTTTTTCTCACCATCCTTCTGTCGTCCTTATTTTTCTCCTTTGGTTACATCAAACCCTAGCGCGCCGCAACCATCTTCCTTGTTTTTCTCCTTCGGTTACATCAAACCCTAGCGCGCCGCAGCCATCTTCCTTGTTTCTCTCCTTCGGTTACATCAAACCGAGTCAACGCCACAAACTGAGTCAACGACGCTTCCTTGTTTTTCTCCTTCGGTTACGTCAAAAAAACAGAAACAAAAGAAAAAAAGAAAACGAAAGAGAAAGGATAGAACCAGAGGACAAACAAAAAAAAAGTAAGGAACTTGTTGACTCATCTCGGTCGTTTTAAACATAACTTGAGGTACCTTCCTTAAACCGGGCATAACTTTTCGCTCGGTTGTCCAAAAAATCTGAATTTTTTACAGGAGCTTGTTGACACCATTCTGAGGCCGGCCAAACTTCGGTCTATTTGGTTTCGACAAAATTGTCAAAAAAAATTCAGGAAAATAAAGAAAAAAATTCGTCAAAGTTCTCGCACTCTTTTCAGAGAACTTCCTGATTTTCTGTAGACCACATCTGAACTCTATTTTAGGTGAAACTTCGTGTAGCTCCTATTTTGTTGCTCCTTGTGCTGAGAAAATATCAAAAAAATTATACAAAAAAGAAAAACAAAATCACCTGTGATTCCTACTAGTGCCTTTTTGGCATCGCTGGTACAATATTTACGGTACTGCCATTCTGCTAGTTCCATCCGTTCTTTGCACCTGTGGCCAGCAATATAGTTTCGTGTTTTGCACTATAATTCAACTTTGCATTATTGTTTGATCGTGCTAATCCTTGACTTGAGTGCAGCCTACCCAGAACTCCACATATTTCTACGACGAGCAGGTTTCTGTTTCTCCACGCAATCGCTCATCCAATCTTTCACCGGTTCCACCTGTTGATTGCAGTTCACCACTATGGCTTGGTAAGAACGTATAAGAACTTGATAACAGCATTCCATTGAGCGAGCAAGTTGTCACCACCATTCCCCTGTTGTCGTCGGTTTTTCTCCTTTTGGTGTTTTGGTGTTTGCGCTAACTATGGCAGGAGCACACGACATGGTGGATGCCTAGTTGCAGGAAGTAAGGGGACAAGTTGATGGACTTGCTGCTGACATTAGGACGATGCATGAACGGCTTTCGTTGCGAAAAACGAAGAAACGGTTCCGGTGGCAAAAACTCGTGCTTTGTATGCACCCCCACACCCGTTTTTAGAATGGGTGACGTGTGGCAACGAAATTGCGCGAAACCACCCGAAACATGAGTTTTGGACCTAAAGTAGTGGATTGGGCATGTTCGTTGCGAAAAACAAAAAAATGTTTCCGGTGGCAAAAACTCGTGCTTTGTATGCACCCCGACACCCGTTTTCGGAATGGGTGACGTGCGACAACGAAATTGTGCGAAACCACCCCAAACATGAGTTTTGGACCTAAAGTAGTGGATTGGGCATGTTCGTTGCGAAAAACGAAGAAATGGTTCCGGTGGCAAAAACTCGTGCTTTGTATGCACCCCCGACAACCGTTTTCGGAATGGATGACGTGCGGCAACGAAATTGCGCGAAACCACCCCAAACATAAGTTTTGGACCTAAAGTAGTGGATTGGGCATGTTCGTTGCGAAAAACGAAGAAATGGTTCCGGTGGCAAAAACTCGTGCTTTGTATGCACCCCGACACCTGTTTTCGGAATGGGTGATGTGTGACAACGAAATTGCGCAAAACCACCCCAAACATGAGTTTTGTACCTAAAGTAGTGGATTGGGCATGTTCGTTGCGAAAAACGAAGAAATGGTTCCGGTGGCAAAAACTCGTGCTTTGTATGCACCCGACACCCGTATTCGGAATGGGCGACGTGCGGCAACGAAATTGCGCGAAACCACCCCAAACATGAGTTTTGGACCTAAAGTAGTGGATTGGGCATGTTCGTTGCGAAAAACGAAGAAATGGTTCCGGCGGCAAAAACTCGTGCTTTTTATGCACCCGACACCCGTTTTCGGAATGGGTGACGTGCGGCAACGAAATTGCGTGAATCCACGCCAAACATGAGTTTTGGATGTAAAGTAGTGGATTGGGCATGTTCGTTGCGAAAAACGAAGAAATGGTTCCGGTGGCAAAAACTCGTGCTTTGTATGCACCCGACACCCGTTTTCGGAATGGGTGACGTGCGACAACGAAATTGTGCGAAATCACCCCAAATATGAGTTTTGGACCTAAAGTAGTGGATTGGGCATGTTCGTTACGAAAAACGAAGAAATGGTTCCGGTGGCAAAAACTCGTGCTTTGTATGCACCCGTCGCCAGTTTTCGGAATGGGTGACGTGCGACAACGAAATTGCGAGAAATCACCCCAAACATGAGTTTTGGACCTAAAGTAGTGGATTGGGCATGTTCGTTGCGAAAAACGAAGAAATGGTTACGGTGGCAAAAACTCGTGCTTTGTATGCACCCCGACACCTGTTTTCGGAATGGGTGACGTGCGACAACGAAATTGTGTGAAACCACCCCAAACATGAGTTTTGTACCTAAAGTAGTGGATTGGGCATGTTCGTTGCGAAAAACGAAGAAATGGTTCCGGTGGCAAAAACTCGTGCTTTGTATGCACCCCCGACCGTATTCGGAATGGGCGACGTGCGGCAACAAAATTGCGCGAAACCACCCCAAACATGAGTTTTGGACCTAAAGTAGTGGATTGGGCATGTTCGTTGCGAAAAACGAAGAAATGGTTCCGGTGGCAAAAACTCGTGCTTTGTATGCACCCGACACACGTTTTTGGAATGGGTGACGTGCGACAACGAAATTGTGCGAAACCACCCCAAACATGAGTTTTGGACCTAAAGTAGTGGATTGGGCATGTTCGTTACGAAAAACGAAGAAATGGTTCCGGTGGCAAAAACTCGTGCTTTTATGCACCCGACACTCGTTTTCGGAATGAGTGACGTGCGGCAACGAAATTGCGCGAAAGCACCCCAAACATGAGTTTTGTACCTAAAGTAGTGGATTGGGCATGTTTGTTGCGAAAAACGAAGAAATGGTTCCGGTGGCAAAAACTCGTGCTTTGTATGCACCCCGACAACCGTTTTCAGAATGGGTGACGTGCGGCAACGAAATTTCGCGAAACCACCCCAAACATGAGTTTTGGACCTAAAGTAGTGGATTGGGCATGTTCGTTGCGAAAAACGAAGAAATGGTTCCGGTGGCAAAAAACTCGTGCTTTGTATGCACCCGACACCCTTTTTCGGAATGGGTGACTTGCGACAACGAAATTGCGAGAAATCACCCCAAACATGAGTTTTGGACCTAAAGTAGTGGATTGGGCATGTTCGTTGCGAAAAACGAAGAAATGGTTCCGGTGGCAAAAACTTGTGCTTTTATGCACCCGACACTCGTTTTCGGATGAGTGACGTGCGGCAACGAAATTGCGCGAAACCACCCCAAACATGAGTTTTGTGATGAGGACATTGCTGCCATTGATACAACCACACGTCACTTCACCATTCGTAGCTAATCAGGGACCAATGACACGAGCTTGTGCACGTAAACTTATAAGGTGAACTCGTTTCTTGCTGCTGAAGCTAATTCTTCTTTAAATGAGGTACTAAAGCCTTGCGATGACTTTATTATGCTTAGGTGTTTGAGAGGTGAACCATCTTGGACTGGAGAAGGCAACAAGGCAATAAAGGCTGCTGCACCCGAGAGGATTTCGTGACAGCATCAAGTACAAGTTTAAATGGGGCATATCTTCCAACTTCCAAGGTCGTTTAATGCAAATAAATACTTGTTGGAAAGCTCCCTTCGTCTACTTGCTGGTGGATCAAGAATTAATGGGAGACTACACCCGAGGCGTCCAGGAACTGCCGAGGGAACTTCATGACTCCACCAGAATTCCTTCTTCCTATTTCTCTATTTAAGCAACTAGCAGCCACCAAAGAACTTGGGTTTTTGTTTGATGTAAGTTTAGCCTTTGCTACTTCCTTGTAAACGCGTGTGTCGGCTAGACCACCCGGATACTTGAAACAGAACCCCAACTCTATCAGATCCGTGAGCGTCTGCTTTTTATCTTGTTCTTGCTTGTTCTCGATTGCTTGCAGGTTCAAGGCTGTTCTTGGCACGGCAAGAGCAGCAACAACAGGAGCCGGTGTAACTATCGCTAAGGCGCAGCACCCTTGTGGTTGTTGTAGTCGGATAGCACAACGTCGACCTCCACCCCAAATCGTAGTTATCAGGAGACAGTGTACCTGTCGCTCAAGGCGCCACACCATCTTGGTTGTGGTAGTCGGGCAGCCAACGTTGTTCTCCAACAAGTTTTTCACCTCCATCATCTCTCATCGAAAGATCGGGCACCCTTCTACCCGTTGGGTTTATCAAGTGGTATCAAATTTCAGGTTGCTCGGTGAGAGATCTCCATCGTCCTTATTTTATTTACCTACAGTCCACTTTTGCCAAAGATATATTTAGAGCAGAAAATCACCTAAAAACATTTTGAGCCTTTGCTTTACTACTTAGTTTTTGACTTGTTGAATTCACGGTTGCTGCATTTGTGTCGAGTTGCTGGTCTAAAGTTTCTTGCTGCTAGAGTTTCGAGTTCGCGCCACCTTGTTTAGATCACCATTTTTAGTTTTCTAGCTGTTCTCTAGCTGTTGTTCAAAAAAAACAAGGGAAAGGAAAAAGGCAAGTGCACAAAAAAAAGCCGCGCTGATCATAAAAAAAAGCACGTACAAAAAAGAGAAAAAAACCGCAGTAAGAATATTGGTAGATAAAATTCCATGTGCAACAAAAAAAAAGACAGTTTGTGTGCCACTGTTTCACAAGTTTATAAGTTAGCTTGCTGTTTTGAGTATTTGGTGAAATCATTTGTGTAACGGCTCGCGTCTCTATTACGGTTTGGACTAGGACCAGCACAACACCATTGTGGAACGTTTATTCAACTTGTTGTGGCTAACGTGGTACTAGCTATTCCTTGGAACTATTGTTTTAGCAGCCACCTATAAATCCACAAATTTTTCTACAACACCACCAGGTTGTGCTAGTAGCCACTGTTGCTGTTCTTGCTGTTTGCCGGCAGCTCCTGTATTGCGTGGTGAGAATTTGTAAGAACTTGTTTAACCAGTTTGAGAGTGAGAGATTACAACAATGATTCCTAGTAGTTTATAGGATCAAAGATATTTTTTATTGTTTCTTGTCTTTACTAAATATGGCAGGTGATATGGAGATTTTTGAGCCAACCAAACATTATATTCAAGGCATCATTCAACACTTACCTTCATATGCCGGTAAATTCGATCCTCATGCATACATTGATTGGGAGCTCAAGGTAGATAAGGAATTTGATGAGTATGATCTATCTCAAAAACAAAAGATTTATATTGCCTCTAATGTGTTAACTGAGCATGCATTGATGGAATGGAAATATATTTGTAGGCATAACAAAGTTCCACAGTCTTGGGAAGACTTCAAACTTCATTTTAGAGATGCATTCATTCCTACATACTATGCTGATCATTTGCTTTCTAAATTAGACACGTTAAAGCAGGGGCCTAGGACCGTGAAAGAATATTATCATGATTTTAAAATTTGTACCACGTTTGCTGGTTTAGATGAATGCATGGAAGATGTAATGACAAGGTTTACAAACGGACTCAATTCTGAAATTCATACTATGGTCATGCATGAAACTTATGGACACCTTTCTCACTTGTTTTTGCTTGCATGTAAAGCTGAAAAAGAGATCGTGTTATACAATTATACATGCACCGAACATGCGACACATAGTTCCTCTTTTTTGTCTCCTCTACATGCTGAACAAGAGCACAAAATAGAGAAAATTGATGTTGTTTTTCCATCATCACAAGAAGTATTGTTTGCAGACCCTTGTGATAGCGAAGAGTTGGTGGATAATTCACTTTTATTCAGGAAACAACTAGTGAATGAACATGTTACATCTGATATTGAACCAAACATTTTGGCTAAAAAGGAACATGTCATTTGTATTGCAAATGAAACTGAAGAAATAAATTTGCTCTCTTCTTTAAATACTTGGGGCTATATTGAGTTTGATGATCTTTGTGAGCTCGGTAATTTGGACAATATTTTATTTGATAGGTCAACTATGCCTTGTCCTTCTCATGCTATATTTTACTTTGATGGCAAGTACAACAATACAGGACAATTTTTAGTGCATAGAGTTTATATTTCATCAATATATAGTGTTTCTTCACTTTGCACAAATAAGATATTGGCATGTTCTCAAGAAGTGGAGAAATTATTGTTTCCTTGTACTTTAGTAAAAGTTTCAGGTTTCTTTTTAGAAGATCATGATAAAACCTTAGTCATGAACATCAACCATGATGCAAAACTGAGGACAGTTTGCTGTCAAGAAGGGGAGAATGATGAGAACATAACCTGCCCAGATATGACCATGTCAATGGCTCCTGCTGCGAAGGTGAAACTCTTCCACATTAAAACTACCATCGATATATTTGAAGAATTGATATTGCGCCGTAAAGTGTGTATACTTTTATTTGTAGAACTTCTTACATGGATTAAGCGAGGTGTTAAGTGTGCAAGGAAGGCTTTGAGGAACAAAGAAGTTGATTGGGGACCAAGTAATGATATTTTCAACATCCCTTAATCAGGCAATCATATTATCAGAATTTACCACATACCGTACACGCTAGAGTCGAGGACGACTCTATTGTAAGAAAGGGAGGATGATGAGGACATTGCTGCCATTGATACAACCACACATCACTTCACCATTCGTAGCTAATCAGGGACCAATGACACGAACTTGTGCACGTAAACTTATTTATAAGGTGAACTCGTTTCTTGCTGCTGAAGCTAATTCTTCTTTAAATGAGGTACTAAAGCCTTGCGATGACTTTATTATGCTTAGGTGTTTGGGAGGTGAACCATCTTGGACTGGAGAAGGCAACAAGGCAATAAAGGCTGCTGCACCCGAGAGGATTTCGTGACAGCATCAAGTACAAGTTTAAATGGGGCATATCTTCCAACTTCCAAGGCCGTTTAATGCAAATAAATACTTGTTGGAAAGCTCCCTTCGTCTACTTGCTGGTGGATCAAGAATTAATGGGAGACTACACCCGAGGCGTCCAGGAACTGCCGAGGGAACTTCATGACTCCACCAGAATTCCTTCTTCCTATTTCTCTATTTAAGCAACTAGCAGCCACCAAAGAACTTGGGTTTTTGTTTGATGTAAGTTTAGCCTTTGCTACTTCCTTGTAAACGCGTGTGTCGGCTAGACCACCCGGATACTTGAAACAGAACCCCAACTCTATCAGATCCGTGAGCGTCTGCTTTTTATCTTGTTCTTGCTTGTTCTCGATTGCTTGCAGGTTCAAGGCTGTTCTTGGCACGGCAAGAGCAGCAACAACAGGAGCCGGTGTAACTATCGCTAAGGCGCAGCACCCTTGTGGTTGTTGTAGTCGGATAGCACAACGTCGACCTCCACCCCAAATCGTAGTTATCAGGAGACGGTGTACCTGTCGCTCAAGGCGCCACACCATCTTGGTTGTGGTAGTCGGGCAGCCAACGTCGTTCTCCAACAAGTTTTTCACCTCCATCATCTCTCATCGAAAGATCGGGCACCCTTCTACCCGTTGGGTTCATCATTTTGTACCTAAAGTAGTGGATTGGGCATGTTCGTTGCGAAAAACGAAGAAATGGTTCCGGTGGCAAAAATCGTGCTTTGTATGCACCCCGACAACCGTTTTCAGAATGGGTGACGTGCGGCAACGGAATTGCGCGAAACCACCCCAAACATGAGTTTTGGACCTAAAGTAGTGGGTTGGGCATGTTCGTTGCGAAAAACGAAGAAATGGTTCCGGTGGCAAAAACTCGTGCTTTGTATGCACCCCCGACAACCGTTTTTAGAATGGGTGACGTGCGGCAACGAAATTGCGCGAAACCACCCCAAACATGAGTTTTGGACCTAAAGTAGTGGATTGGGCATGTTCGTTGCGAAAAACGAAGAAATGGTTCCGGTGGCAAAAAAAACTCGTGCTTTGTATGCACCCGACACCCGTTTTCGGAATGGGTGACTTGCGACAACGAAATTGCGAGAAATCACCCCAAACATGAGTTTTGGACCTAAAGTAGTGGATTGGGCATGTTCGTTGCGAAAAACGAAGAAACGGGTCCGGTGGCAAAAACTCGTGCTTTGTATGCACCCCCACACCCGTTTTTAGAATGGGTGACGTGTGGCAACGAAATTGCGCGAAACCACCCGAAACATGAGTTTTGGACCTAAAGTAGTGGATTGGGCATGTTCGTTGCGAAAAACAAAGAAATGTTTCCGGTGGCAAAAACTCGTGCTTTGTATGCACCCCGACACCCGTTTTCGGAATGGGTGACGTGCGACAACAAAATTGTGCGAAACCACCCCAAACATGAGTTTTGGACCTAAAGTAGTGGATTGGGCATGTTCGTTGCGAAAAACGAAGAAATGGTTCCGGCGGCAAAAACTCGTGCTTTGTATGCACCCCCGACAACCGTTTTCGGAATGGGTGACGTGCGGCAACAAAATTGCGCGAAACCACCCCAAACATAAGTTTTGGACCTAAAGTAGTGGATTGGGCATGTTCGTTGCGAAAAACGAAGAAATGGTTCTGGTGGCAAAAACTCGTGCTTTGTATGCACCCCGACAATCGTATTCGGAATGGGCGACGTGCGGCAACGAAATTGCGAGAAACGACCCCAAACATGAGTTTTGGACCTAAAGTAGTGGATTGGGCATGTTCGTTGCAAAAAACGAAGAAATGGTTCCGGTGGCAAAAACTCGTGCTTTTTATGCACCCGACACCCGTTTTCGGAATGGGTGACGTGCGGCAACGAAATTGCGCGAATCCACCCCAAACATGAGTTTTGGATGTAAAGTAGTGGATTGGGCATGTTCGTTGCGAAAAACGAAGAAATGGTTCCGGTGGCAAAAACTCGTGCTTTGTATGCACCCGACACCCGTTTTCGGAATGGGTGACGTGCGACAACGAAATTGTGCGAAACCACCCCAAACATGAGTTTTGGACCTAAAGTAGTGGATTGGGCATGTTCGTTACGAAAAACGAAGAAATGGTTCCGGTGGCAAAAACTCGTGCTTTGTATGCACCCGTCACCAGTTTTCGGAATGGGTGACGTGCGACAACGAAATTGCGAGAAATCACCCCAAACATGAGTTTTGGACCTAAAGTAGTGGATTGGGCATGTTCGTTGCGAAAAACGAAGAAATGGTTCCGGTGGCAAAAACTTGTGCTTTTATGCACCCGACACTCGTTTTCGGATGAGTGACGTGCGGCAACGAAATTGCGCGAAACCACCCCAAACATGAGTTTTGTACCTAAAGTAGTGGATTGGGCATGTTCGTTGCGAAAAACGAAGAAATGGTTCCGGTGGCAAAAATCGTGCTTTGTATGCACCCGACACCCGTTTTCGGAATGGGTGACGTGCGACAACGAAATTGCGAGAAATCACCCCAAACATGAGTTTTGGACCTAAAGTTGTGGATTGGGCATGTTCGTTGCGAAAAACGAAGAAATGGTTCCGGTGGCAAAAACTCGTGCTTTGTATGCACCCCGACACCCGTTTTCGGAATGGGTGACGTGCGACAACGAAATTGCGCGAAACCACCCCAAACATGAGTTTTGGACCTAAAGTAGTGGATTGGGCATGTTCGTTGCGAAAAACGAAGAAATGGTTCCGGTGGCAAAAACTCGTGCTTTTTATGCACCCGACACCCGTTTTCGGAATGGGTGACGTGCGACAACGAAATTGCGCGAAACCACCCCAAACATGAGTTTTGGATGTAAAGTAGTGGATTGGACATGTTCGTTGCGAAAAACGAAGAAATGGTTCCAGTGGCAAAAACTCGTGCTTTGTATGCACCCGACACCCGTTTTCGGAATGGGTGACGTGCGACAACGAAATTGTGCGAAACCACCCCAAACATGAGTTTTGGACCTAAAGTAGTGGATTGGGCATGTTCGTTACGAAAAACGAAGAAATGGTTCCGGTGGCAAAAACTCGTGCTTTTATGCACCCCGATACCCGTTTTCAGAATGGGTGACGTGCGACAACGAAATTGCGCGAAACCACCTCAAACATGAGTTTTGGACCTAAAGTAGTGGATTGGGCATGTTCGTTGCGAAAAACGAAGAAATGGTTCTGGTGGCAAAAACTCGTGCTTTGTATGCACCCGACACCCGTTTTCGGAATGGGTGACGTGCGACAACGAAATTGTGTGAAACCACCCCAAACATGAGTTTTGGACCTAAAGTAGTGGATTGGGCATGTTCGTTACGAAAAACGAAGAAATGGTTCCGGTGGCAAAAACTCATGCTTTTATGCACCCGACACTCGTTTTCGGAATGAGTGACGTGCGGCAACGAAATTGCGCGAAACCACCCAAAACATTAGTTTTGTACCTAAAGTAGTGGATTGGGCATGTTCGTTGAGAAAAAACGAAGAAATGGTTCCGGTGGCAAAAACTCGTGCTTTGTATGCACCCCCACACCCGTTTTCAGAATGGGTGACGTGCGGCAACGAAATTGCGCGAAACCACCCGAAACATGAGTTTTGGACCTAAAGTAGTGGATTGGGCATGTTCGTTGCGAAAAACAAAGAAATGGTTCCGGTGGCAAAAACTCGTGCTTTGTATGTGCACCATGACACCCGTTTTCGGAATGGGTGACGTGCGACAACGAAATTGTGCGAAACCACCCCAAACATGAGTTTTGGACCTAAATTGGGCATGTTCGTTGCAAAAAACGAAGAAATGGTTCCGGTGGCAAAAACTCGTGCTTTGTATGCACCATGACACCCGTTTTCGGAATGGGTGACGTGCGACAACGAAATTGCGCGAAACCACCCCAAACATGAGTTTTGGACCTAAAGTAGTGGATTGGGCATGTTCGTTGCGAAAAACAAAGAAATGGTTCCGGTGGCAAAAACTCGTGCTTTGTATGCACCCCGACAACCGTTTTCGGAATGGGTGACGTGCGGCAACGAAATTGCGAGAAACCACCCCAAACATGAGTTTTGGACCTAAAGTAGTGGATTGGGCATGTTCGTTGTGAAAAACGAAGAAATGGTTCCGTTGGCAAAAACTCGTGCTTTTTATTCACCCGACACCCGTTTTCGGAATGGGTGACGTGCGACAACGAAATTGCGCGAAACCACCCCAAACATGAGTTTTGGACCGAAAGGAGTGGATTGGGCATGTTCATTGCGAAAAACGAAGAAATGGTTCTGGTGGCAAAAACTCGTGCTTTGTATGCACCCGACACCCGTTTTCGGAATGGGTGACGTGCGACAACGAAATTGTGCGAAACCACCCCAAACATGAGTTTTGGACCTAAAGTAGTGGATTGGGCATGTTCGTTACGAAAAACGAAGAAATAGTTCCGGTGGCAAAAACTCGTGCTTTTATGCACCCCGATATCCGTTTTCAGAATGGGTGACGTGCGACAACGAAATTGCGCGAAACCACCTCAAACATGAGTTTTGGACCTAAAGTAGTGGATTGGGCATGTTCGTTGCGAAAAACGAAGAAATGGTTCCGGTGGCAAAAACTCGTGCTTTGTATACACCCGACACCCGTTTTCGGAATGGGTGACGTGCGACAACGAAATTGTGTGAAACCACCCCAAACATGAGTTTTGGACCTAAAGTAGTGGATTGGGCATGTTCGTTACGAAAAAACGAAGAAATGTTTCCGGTGGCAAAAACTCGTGCTTTTATGCACCCGACACTCGTTTTCGGAATGAGAGACGTGCGGCAACGAAATTGCGCGAAACCACCGAAAACATGAGTTTTGTACCTAAAGTAGTGGATTGGGCATGTTCGTTGCGAAAAACGAAGAAATGGTTCCGGTGGCAAAAACTCGTGCTTTGTATGCACCCCAACAACCGTTTTCAGAATGGGTGACGTGCGGCAACGAAATTGCGCGAAACTACATCAAACATGAGTTTTGGACCTAAAGTAGTGGATTTGGCATGTTCGTTGCGAAAAACGAAGAAATGGTCCGGTGGCAAAAACTCGTGCTTTGTATGCACCCGACACCCGTTTTCAGAATGGGTGACGTGCGGCAACGAAATTGCGCGAAATCACCCCAAACATGAGTTTTGGACCTAAAGTTGTGGATTGGGCATGTTCGTTGCGAAAAACGAAGAAATAGTTCTGGTGGCAAAAACTCGTGCTTTGTATGCACCCCGACACCCGTTTTCGGAATGGGTGACGTGCGACAACGAAATTGCGCGAAACCACCCCAAACATGAGTTTTGGACCTAAAGTAGTGGATTGGGCATGTTCGTTGCGAAAAACGAAGAAATGGTTCCGGTGGCAAAAACTCGTGCTTTTTATGCACCCGACACCCGTTTTCGGAATGGGTGACGTGCGACAACGAAATTGCGCGAAACCACCCCAAACATGAGTTTTGGATGTAAAGTAGTGGATTGGACATGTTCGTTGCGAAAAACGAAGAAATGGTTCCAGTGGCAAAAACTCGTGCTTTGTATGCACCCGACACCCGTTTTTGGAATGGGTGACGTGCGACAACGAAATTGTGCGAAACCACCCCAAACATGAGTTTTGGACCTAAAGTAGTGGATTGGGCATGTTCGTTACGAAAAACGAAGAAATGGTTCCGGTGGCAAAAACTCATGCTTTTATGCACCCGACACTCGTTTTCGGAATGAGTGACGTGCGGCAACGAAATTGCGCGAAACCACCCAAAACATTAGTTTTGTACCTAAAGTAGTGGATTGGGCATGTTCGTTGAGAAAAAACGAAGAAATGGTTCCGGTGGCAAAAACTCGTGCTTTGTATGCACCCCCACACCCGTTTTCAGAATGGGTGACGTGCGGCAACGAAATTGCGCGAAACCACCCGAAACATGAGTTTTGGACCTAAAGTAGTGGATTGGGCATGTTCGTTGCGAAAAACAAAGAAATGGTTCCGGTGGCAAAAACTCGTGCTTTGTATGTGCACCATGACACCCGTTTTCGGAATGGGTGACGTGCGACAATGAAATTGTGCGAAACCACCCCAAACATGAGTTTTGGACCTAAATTGGGCATGTTCGTTGCAAAAAACGAAGAAATGGTTCCGGTGGCAAAAACTCGTGCTTTGTATGCACCATGACACCCGTTTTCGGAATGGGTGACGTGCGACAACGAAATTGCGCGAAACCACCCCAAACATGAGTTTTGGACCTAAAGTAGTGGATTGGGCATGTTCGTTGCGAAAAACAAAGAAATGGTTCCGGTGGCAAAAACTCGTGCTTTGTATGCACCCCGACAACCGTTTTCGGAATGGGTGACGTGCGGCAACGAAATTGCGAGAAACCACCCCAAACATGAGTTTTGGACCTAAAGTAGTGGATTGGGCATGTTCGTTGTGAAAAACGAAGAAATGGTTCCGTTGGCAAAAACTCGTGCTTTTTATTCACCCGACACCCGTTTTCGGAATGGGTGACGTGCGACAACGAAATTGCGCGAAACCACCCCAAACATGAGTTTTGGACCGAAAGGAGTGGATTGGGCATGTTCATTGCGAAAAACGAAGAAATGGTTCCGGTGGCAAAAACTCGTGCTTTGTATGCACCCCCACACCCGTTTTCAGAATGGGTGACGTGCGGCAACGAAATTGCGCGAAACCACCCGAAACATGAGTTTTGGACCTAAAGTAGTGGATTGGGCATGTTCGTTGCGAAAAACAAAGAAATGGTTCCGGTGGCAAAAACTCGTGCTTTGTATGTGCACCATGACACCCGTTTTCGGAATGGGTGACGTGCGACAACGAAATTGTGCGAAACCACCCCAAACATGAGTTTTGGACCTAAATTGGGCATGTTCGTTGCAAAAAACGAAGAAATGGTTCCGGTGGCAAAAACTCGTGCTTTGTATGCACCATGACACCCGTTTTCGGAATGGGTGACGTGCGACAACGAAATTGCGCGAAACCACCCCAAACATGAGTTTTGGACCTAAAGTAGTGGATTGGGCATGTTCGTTGCGAAAAACAAAGAAATGGTTCCGGTGGCAAAAACTCGTGCTTTGTATGCACCCCGACAACCGTTTTCGGAATGGGTGACGTGCGGCAACGAAATTGCGAGAAACCACCCCAAACATGAGTTTTGGACCTAAAGTAGTGGATTGGGCATGTTCGTTGTGAAAAACGAAGAAATGGTTCCGTTGGCAAAAACTCGTGCTTTTTATTCACCCGACACCCGTTTTCGGAATGGGTGACGTGCGACAACGAAATTGCGCGAAACCACCCCAAACATGAGTTTTGGACCGAAAGGAGTGGATTGGGCATGTTCATTGCGAAAAACGAAGAAATGGTTCTGGTGGCAAAAACTCGTGCTTTGTATGCACCCGACACCCGTTTTCGGAATGGGTGACGTGCGACAACGAAATTGTGCGAAACCACCCCAAACATGAGTTTTGGACCTAAAGTAGTGGATTGGGCATGTTCGTTACGAAAAACGAAGAAATAGTTCCGGTGGCAAAAACTCGTGCTTTTATGCACCCCGATATCCGTTTTCAGAATGGGTGACGTGCGACAACGAAATTGCGCGAAACCACCTCAAACATGAGTTTTGGACCTAAAGAAGTGGATTGGGCATGTTCGTTGCGAAAAACGAAGAAATGGTTCCGGTGGCAAAAACTCGTGCTTTGTATACACCCGACACCCGTTTTCGGAATGGGTGACGTGCGACAACGAAATTGTGTGAAACCACCCCAAACATGAGTTTTGGACCTAAAGTAGTGGATTGGGCATGTTCGTTACGAAAAAACGAAGAAATGTTTCCGGTGGCAAAAACTCGTGCTTTTATGCACCCGACACTCGTTTTCGGAATGAGAGACGTGCGGCAACGAAATTGTGCGAAACCACCGAAAACATGAGTTTTGTACCTAAAGTAGTGGATTGGGCATGTTCGTTGCGAAAAACGAAGAAATGGTTCCGGTGGCAAAAACTCGTGCTTTGTATGCACCCCAACAACCGTTTTCAGAATGGGTGACGTGCGGCAACGAAATTGCGCGAAACTACATCAAACATGAGTTTTGGACCTAAAGTAGTGGATTTGGCATGTTCGTTGCGAAAAACGAAGAAATGGTCCGGTGGCAAAAACTCGTGCTTTGTATGCACCCGACACCCGTTTTCAGAATGGGTGACGTGCGGCAACGAAATTGCGCGAAATCACCCCAAACATGAGTTTTGGACCTAAAGTTGTGGATTGGGCATGTTCGTTGCGAAAAACGAAGAAATAGTTCTGGTGGCAAAAACTCGTGCTTTGTATGCACCCCGACACCCGTTTTCGGAATGGGTGACGTGCGACAACGAAATTGCGCGAAACCACCCCAAACATGAGTTTTGGACCTAAAGTAGTGGATTGGGCATGTTCGTTGCGAAAAACGAAGAAATGGTTCCGGTGGCAAAAACTCGTGCTTTTTATGCACCCGACACCCGTTTTCGGAATGGGTGACGTGCGACAACGAAATTGCGCGAAACCACCCCAAACATGAGTTTTGGATGTAAAGTAGTGGATTGGACATGTTCGTTGCGAAAAACGAAGAAATGGTTCCAGTGGCAAAAACTCGTGCTTTGTATGCACCCGACACCCGTTTTTGGAATGGGTGACGTGCGACAACGAAATTGTGCGAAACCACCCCAAACATGAGTTTTGGACCTAAAGTAGTGGATTGGGCATGTTCGTTACGAAAAACGAAGAAATGGTTCCGGTGGCAAAAACTCATGCTTTTATGCACCCGACACTCGTTTTCGGAATGAGTGACGTGCGGCAACGAAATTGCGCGAAACCACCCAAAACATTAGTTTTGTACCTAAAGTAGTGGATTGGGCATGTTCGTTGAGAAAAAACGAAGAAATGGTTCCGGTGGCAAAAACTCGTGCTTTGTATGCACCCCCACACCCGTTTTCAGAATGGGTGACGTGCGGCAACGAAATTGCGCGAAACCACCCGAAACATGAGTTTTGGACCTAAAGTAGTGGATTGGGCATGTTCGTTGCGAAAAACAAAGAAATGGTTCCGGTGGCAAAAACTCGTGCTTTGTATGTGCACCATGACACCCGTTTTCGGAATGGGTGACGTGCGACAATGAAATTGTGCGAAACCACCCCAAACATGAGTTTTGGACCTAAATTGGGCATGTTCGTTGCAAAAAACGAAGAAATGGTTCCGGTGGCAAAAACTCGTGCTTTGTATGCACCATGACACCCGTTTTCGGAATGGGTGACGTGCGACAACGAAATTGCGCGAAACCACCCCAAACATGAGTTTTGGACCTAAAGTAGTGGATTGGGCATGTTCGTTGCGAAAAACAAAGAAATGGTTCCGGTGGCAAAAACTCGTGCTTTGTATGCACCCCGACAACCGTTTTCGGAATGGGTGACGTGCGGCAACGAAATTGCGAGAAACCACCCCAAACATGAGTTTTGGACCTAAAGTAGTGGATTGGGCATGTTCGTTGTGAAAAACGAAGAAATGGTTCCGTTGGCAAAAACTCGTGCTTTTTATTCACCCGACACCCGTTTTCGGAATGGGTGACGTGCGACAACGAAATTGCGCGAAACCACCCCAAACATGAGTTTTGGACCGAAAGGAGTGGATTGGGCATGTTCATTGCGAAAAACGAAGAAATGGTTCCGGTGGCAAAAACTCGTGCTTTGTATGCACCCCCACACCCGTTTTCAGAATGGGTGACGTGCGGCAACGAAATTGCGCGAAACCACCCGAAACATGAGTTTTGGACCTAAAGTAGTGGATTGGGCATGTTCGTTGCGAAAAACAAAGAAATGGTTCCGGTGGCAAAAACTCGTGCTTTGTATGTGCACCATGACACCCGTTTTCGGAATGGGTGACGTGCGACAATGAAATTGTGCGAAACCACCCCAAACATGAGTTTTGGACCTAAATTGGGCATGTTCGTTGCAAAAAACGAAGAAATGGTTCCGGTGGCAAAAACTCGTGCTTTGTATGCACCATGACACCCGTTTTCGGAATGGGTGACGTGCGACAACGAAATTGCGCGAAACCACCCCAAACATGAGTTTTGGACCTAAAGTAGTGGATTGGGCATGTTCGTTGCGAAAAACAAAGAAATGGTTCCGGTGGCAAAAACTCGTGCTTTGTATGCACCCCGACAACCGTTTTCGGAATGGGTGACGTGCGGCAACGAAATTGCGAGAAACCACCCCAAACATGAGTTTTGGACCTAAAGTAGTGGATTGGGCATGTTCGTTGTGAAAAACGAAGAAATGGTTCCGTTGGCAAAAACTCGTGCTTTTTATTCACCCGACACCCGTTTTCGGAATGGGTGACGTGCGACAACGAAATTGCGCGAAACCACCCCAAACATGAGTTTTGGACCGAAAGGAGTGGATTGGGCATGTTCATTGCGAAAAACGAAGAAATGGTTCTGGTGGCAAAAACTCGTGCTTTGTATGCACCCGACACCCGTTTTCGGAATGGGTGACGTGCGACAACGAAATTGTGCGAAACCACCCCAAACATGAGTTTTGGACCTAAAGTAGTGGATTGGGTATGTTCGTTACGAAAAACGAAGAAATAGTTCCGGTGGCAAAAACTCGTGCTTTTATGCACCCCGATATCCGTTTTCAGAATGGGTGACGTGCGACAACGAAATTGCGCGAAACCACCTCAAACATGAGTTTTGGACCTAAAGTAGTGGATTGGGCATGTTCGTTGCGAAAAACGAAGAAATGGTTCCGGTGGCAAAAACTCGTGCTTTGTATACACCCGACACCCGTTTTCGGAATGGGTGACGTGCGACAACGAAATTGTGTGAAACCACCCCAAACATGAGTTTTGGACCTAAAGTAGTGGATTGGGCATGTTCGTTACGAAAAAACGAAGAAATGGTTCCGGTGGCAAAAACTCGTGCTTTTATGCACCCGACACTCGTTTTCGGAATGAGAGACGTGCGGCAACGAAATTGCGCGAAACCACCGAAAACATGAGTTTTGTACCTAAAGTAGTGGATTGGGCATGTTCGTTGCGAAAAACGAAGAAATGGTTCCGGTGGCAAAAACTCGTGCTTTGTATGCACCCCGACAACCGTTTTCAGAATGGGTGACGTGCGGCAACGAAATTGCGCGAAACTACATCAAACATGAGTTTTGGACCTAAAGTAGTGGATTTGGCATGTTCGTTGCGAAAAACGAAGAAATGGTCCGGTGGCAAAAACTCGTGCTTTGTATGCACCCGACACCCGTTTTCAGAATGGGTGACGTGCGGCAACGAAATTGCGCGAAATCACCCCAAACATGAGTTTTGGACCTAAAGTTGTGGATTGGGCATGTTCGTTGCGAAAAACGAAGAAATAGTTCCGGTGGCAAAAACTCGTGCTTTGTATGCACCCCGACACCCGTTTTCGGAATGGGTGACGTGCGACAACGAAATTGCGCGAAACCACCCCAAACATGAGTTTTGGACCTAAAGTAGTGGATTGGGCATGTTCGTTGCGAAAAACGAAGAAATGGTTCCGGTGGCAAAAACTCGTGCTTTTTATGCACCCGACACCCGTTTTCGGAATGGGTGACGTGCGACAACGAAATTGCGCGAAACCACCCCAAACATGAGTTTTGGATGTAAAGTAGTGGATTGGACATGTTCGTTGCGAAAAACGAAGAAATGGTTCCAGTGGCAAAAACTCGTGCTTTGTATGCACCCGACACCCGTTTTCGGAATGGGTGACGTGCGACAACGAAATTGTGCGAAACCACCCCAAACATGAGTTTTGGACCTAAAGTAGTGGATTGGGCATGTTCGTTACGAAAAACGAAGAAATGGTTCCGGTGGCAAAAACTCGTGCTTTTATGCACCCCGATACCCGTTTTCAGAATGGGTGACGTGCGACAACGAAATTGCGCGAAACCACCTCAAACATGAGTTTTGGACCTAAAGTAGTGGATTGGGCATGTTCATTGCGAAAAATAAAGAAATGGTTCCGGTGGCAAAAACTCGTGCTTTGTATGTGCACCATGACACCCGTTTTCGGAATGGGTGACGTGCGACAACGAAATTGTGCGAAACCACCCCAAACATGAGTTTTGGACCTAAAGTAGTGGATTGGGCATGTTCGTTGCGAAAAACGAAGAAATGGTTCCGGTGGCAAAAACTCGTGCTTTGTATGCACCATGACACCCTTTTCGGAATGGGTGACTTGCGACAACGAAATTGTGCGAAACCACCCCAAACATGAGTTTTGGACCTAAAGTAGTGGATTGGGCATGTTCGTTACGAAAAACGAAGAAATGGTTCCGGTGGCAAAAACTCATGCTTTTATGCACCCGACACTCGTTTTCGGAATGAGTGACGTGCGGCAACGAAATTGCGCGAAACCACCCAAAACATGAGTTTTGTACCTAAAGTAGTGGATTGGGCATGTTCGTTGAGAAAAAACGAAGAAATGGTTCCGGTGGCAAAAACTCGTGCTTTGTATGCACCCCCACACCCGTTTTCAGAATGGGTGACGTGCGGCAACGAAATTGCGCGAAACCACTCGAAACATGAGTTTTGGACCTAAAGTAGTGGATTGGGCATGTTCGTTGCGAAAAACAAAGAAATGGTTCCGGTGGCAAAAACTCGTGCTTTGTATGTGCACCATGACACCCGTTTTCGGAATGGGTGACGTGCGACAACGAAATTGTGCGAAACCACCCCAAACATGAGTTTTGGACCTAAATTGGGCATGTTCGTTGCAAAAAACGAAGAAATGGTTCCGGTGGCAAAAACTCGTGCTTTGTATGCACCATGACACCCGTTTTCGGAATGGGTGACGTGCGACAACGAAATTGCGCGAAACCACCCCAAACATGAGTTTTGGACCTAAAGTAGTGGATTGGGCATGTTCATTGCGAAAAACAAAGAAATGGTTCCGGTGGCAAAAACTCGTGCTTTGTATGCACCCCGACAACCGTTTTCGGAATGGGTGACGTGCGGCAACGAAATTGCGAGAAACCACCCCAAACATGAGTTTTGGACCTAAAGTAGTGGATTGGGCATGTTCGTTGTGAAAAACGAAGAAATGGTTCCGTTGGCAAAAACTCGTGCTTTTTATTCACCCGACACCCGTTTTCGGAATGGGTGACGTGCGACAACGAAATTGCGCGAAACCACCCCAAACATGAGTTTTGGACCGAAAGGAGTGGATTGGGCATGTTCATTGCGAAAAACGAAGAAATGGTTCTGGTGGCAAAAACTCGTGCTTTGTATGCACCCGACACCCGTTTTCGGAATGGGTGACGTGCGACAACGAAATTGTGCGAAACCACCCCAAACATGAGTTTTGGACCTAAAGTAGTGGATTGGGTATGTTCGTTACGAAAAACGAAGAAATAGTTCTGGTGGCAAAAACTCGTGCTTTTATGCACCCCGATATCCGTTTTCAGAATGGGTGACGTGCGACAACGAAATTGCGCGAAACCACCTCAAACATGAGTTTTGGACCTAAAGTAGTGGATTGGGCATGTTTGTTGCGAAAAACGAAGAAATGGTTCCGGTGGCAAAAACTCGTGCTTTGTATACACCCGACACCCGTTTTCGGAATGGGTGACGTGCGACAACGAAATTGTGTGAAACCACCCCAAACATGAGTTTTGGACCTAAAGTAGTGGATTGGGCATGTTCGTTACGAAAAAACGAAGAAATGGTTCCGGTGGCAAAAACTCGTGCTTTTATGCACCCGACACTCGTTTTCGGAATGAGAGACGTGCGGCAACGAAATTGCGCGAAACCACCGAAAACATGAGTTTTGTACCTAAAGTAGTGGATTGGGCATGTTCGTTGCGAAAAACGAAGAAATGGTTCCGGTGGCAAAAACTCGTGCTTTGTATGCACCCCGACAACCGTTTTCAGAATGGGTGACGTGCGGCAACGAAATTGCGCGAAACTACATCAAACATGAGTTTTGGACCTAAAGTAGTGGATTTGGCATGTTCGTTGCGAAAAACGAAGAAATGGTCCGGTGGCAAAAACTCGTGCTTTGTATGCACCCGACACCCGTTTTCAGAATGGGTGACGTGCGGCAACGAAATTGCGCGAAATCACCCCAAACATGAGTTTTGGACCTAAAGTTGTGGATTGGGCATGTTCGTTGCGAAAAACGAAGAAATAGTTCCGGTGGCAAAAACTCGTGCTTTGTATGCACCCCGACACCCGTTTTCGGAATGGGTGACGTGCGACAACGAAATTGCGCGAAACCACCCCAAACATGAGTTTTGGACCTAAAGTAGTGGATTGGGCATGTTCGTTGCGAAAAACGAAGAAATGGTTCCGGTGGCAAAAACTCGTGCTTTTTATGCACCCGACACCCGTTTTCGGAATGGGTGACGTGCGACAACGAAATTGCGCGAAACCACCCCAAACATGAGTTTTGGATGTAAAGTAGTGGATTGGACATGTTCGTTGCGAAAAACGAAGAAATGGTTCCAGTGGCAAAAACTCGTGCTTTGTATGCACCCGACACCCGTTTTCGGAATGGGTGACGTGCGACAACGAAATTGTGCGAAACCACCCCAAACATGAGTTTTGGACCTAAAGTAGTGGATTGGGCATGTTCGTTACGAAAAACGAAGAAATGGTTCTGGTGGCAAAAACTCGTGCTTTTATGCACCCCGATACCCATTTTCAGAATGGGTGACGTGCGACAACGAAATTGCGCGAAACCACCTCAAACATGAGTTTTGGACCTAAAGTAGTGGATTGGGCATGTTTGTTGCGAAAAATAAAGAAATGGTTCCGGTGGCAAAAACTCGTGCTTTGTATGTGCACCATGACACCCGTTTTCGGAATGGGTGACGTGCGACAACGAAATTGTGCGAAACCACCCCAAACATGAGTTTTGGACCTAAAGAAGTGGATTGGGCATGTTCGTTGCGAAAAACGAAGAAATGGTTCCGGTGGCAAAAACTCGTGCTTTGTATGCACCATGACACCCGTTTTCGGAATGGGTGACTTGCGACAACGAAATTGTGCGAAACCACCCCAAACATGAGTTTTGGACCTAAAGTAGTGGATTGGGCATGTTCGTTGCGAAAAACAAAGAAATGGTTCCGGTGGCAAAAACTCGTGCTTTGTATGCACCATGACACCCGTTTTCGGAATGGGTGACGTGCGACAACGAAATTGCGAGAAACCACCCCAAACATGAGTTTTGGACCTAAAGTAGTGGATTAGCCTTGTTCGTTGCGAAAAACGAAGAAATGGTTCCGGTGGCAAAAACTCGTGCTTTGTATGCACTCCGACACCCGTTTTCGGAATGGGTGACGTGTGACAACGAAATTGCGCGAAACCACCCAAACATGAGTTTTGTACCTAAAGTAGTGGATTGGGCATGTTCGTTGCGAAAAACGAAGAAATGGTTCCGGTGGCAAAAACTCGTGCTTTGTATGCACCCCCGACAACCGTTTTCGGAATGGGTGACGTGCGGCAACGAAATTGCGCGAAACCACCCCAAACATGAGTTTTGGACCTAAAGTAGTGGATTGGGCATGTTCGTTGCGAAAAACGAAGGAATGGTTCCGGTGGCAAAAACTCGTGCTTTGTATGCACCCGACACCCGTTTTCGGAATGGGTGACGTGCGACAACGAAATTGCGCGAAACCACCCCGAACATGAGTTTTGGACCTAAAGTAGTGGATTGGGCATGTTCATTGCGAAAAACGAAGAAATGGTTCCGGTGGCAAAAACTCGTGCTCTTTATGCACCCGACACCCGTTTTCGGAATGGGTGACGTGCGACAACGAAATTGCGCGAAACCACCCCAAACATGAGTTTTGGACCTAAAGTAGTGGATTGGGCATGTTCGTTACGAAAAACAAAGAAATGGTTCCGGTGGCAAAAACTCGTGCTTTGTATGCACCCGACACCCGTTTTCGGAATGGGTGACGTGCGACAACGAAATTGCGCAAAACCACCCCAAACATGAGTTTTGGATCTAAAGTAGTGGATTGGGCATGTTCGTTGCGAAAAACGAAGAAATGGTTCCGGTGGCAAAAACTCGTGCTTTGATGCACCCCGATACTCGTTTTCAGAATGGGTGACGTGCGACAACGAAATTGCGTGAAACCACCTCAAACATGAGTTTTGGACCTAAAGTAGTGGATTGGGCATGTTCGTTGCGAAAAACGAAGAAATGGTTCCGGCGGCAAAAACTCTTGCTTTGTACGCACCCGAAACCCGTTTTCAGAATGGGTGACGTGCGACAACGAAATTGTGCGAAACCACCCCAAACATGAGTTTTGGACCTAAAGTAGTGGATTGGGCATGTTCGTTGCGAAAAAGAAAGAAATGGTTCCGGTGGCAAAAATCGTGCTTTGTATGCACGCCGACAACCGTTTTCAGAATGGGTGACGTGCGGCAACGAAATTGCGAGAAACCACCCCAAACATGAGTTTTGGACCTAAAGTAGTGGATTGGGCATGTTCGTTACGAAAAACGAAGAAATGGTTCCGGTGGCAAAAACTCGTGCTTTGTATGCACCCGACACCCGTTTTCGGAATGGGTGACGTGCGACAACGAAATTGCGAGAAATCACCCCAAACATGAGTTTTGGACCTAAAGTAGTGGATTGGGCATGTTCGTTGCGAAAAACAAAGAAATGGTTGCGGTGGCAAAAACTCGTGCTTTGTATGCACCCCGACACCTGTTTTCGGAATGGGTGACGTGTGACAACGAAATTGCGCAAAACCACCCCAAACATGAGTTTTGTACCTAAAGTAGTGGATTGGGCATGTTCGTTGCGAAAAACGAAGAAATGGTTCCGGTGGCAAAAACTCATGCTTTGTATGCACCCCGACAACCGTTTTCGGAATGGGCGACGTGCGGCAACGAAATTGCGCGAAACCACCCCAAACATGAGTTTTGGACCTAAAGTAGTGGATTGGGCATGTTCGTTGCGAAAAACGAAGAAATGGTTCCGGTGGCAAAAACTCGTGCTTTTATGCACGCGACACTCGTTTTCGAAATGAGTGACGTGCGGCAACGAAATTGCGCGAAACCACCCCAAACATGAGTTTTGTACCTAAAGTAGTGGATTGGGCATGTTCGTTGCGAAAAACGAAGAAATGGTTCCGGTGGCAAAAACTCGTGCTTTGTATGCACCCCGACAACCGTTTTCAGAATGGGTGACGTGCGGCAACGAAATTTCGCGAAACCACCCCAAACATGAGTTTTTGACCTAAAGTAGTGGATTGGGCATGTTCGTTGCGAAAAACGTAGAAATGGTTCCGGTGGCAAAAAAATTCGTGCTTTGTATGCACCCGACACCCTTTTTCGGAATGGGTGACTTGCGACAACGAAATTGCGAGAAATCACCCCAAACATGAGTTTTGGACCTAAAGTAGTGGATTGGGCATGTTCGTTGCGAAAAACGAAGAAATGGTTCCGGTGGCAAAAACTTGTGCTTTGTATGCACCCCACACCCGTTTTTAGAATGGGTGACGTGCAGCAACGAAATTGCGCGAAACCACCCGAAACATGAGTTTTGGACCTAAAGTAGTGGATTGGGCATGTTCGTTGCGAAAAACAAAGAAATGTTTCCGGTGGCAAAAACTCGTGCTTTGTATGTACCCGACACCCGTTTTCGGAATGGGTGACGTGCGACAACGAAATTGCGCGAAACCACCCCAAACATGAGTTTTGGACCTAAAGTAGTGGATTGGGCATGTTCGTTGCGAAAAACGAAGAAATGGTTCCGGTGGCAAAAACTCGTGCTTTGTATGCACCCGACACCCGTTTTCGGAATGGGTGACGTGCGACAACGAAATTGTGCGAAACCACCCCAAACATGAGTTTTGGACCTAAAGTAGTGGATTGGGCATGTTCGTTGCGAAAAACGAAGAAATGGTTCCGGTGGCAAAAACTCGTGCTTTGTATGCACCCGACACCCGTTTTCGGAATGGGTGACGTGCGACAACGAAATTGCGCGAAACCACCCCAAACATGAGTTTTGGACCTAAAGTAGTGGATTGGGCATGTTCGTTGCGAAAAACGAAGAAATGGTTCCGGTGGCAAAAACTCGTGCTTTGTATGCACCCGACACCCGTTTTCGGAATGGGTGACGTGCGACAACGAAATTGCGCGAAACCACCCCAAACATGAGTTTTGGACCTAAAGTAGTGGATTGGGCATGTTCGTTGCGAAAAACGAAGAAATGGTTCCGGTGGCAAAAACTCGTGCTTTGTATGCACCCGACACCCGTTTTCGGAATGGGTGACGTGCGGCAACGAAATTGCGCGAAACCACCCCAAACATGAGTTTTGGACCTAAAGTAGTGGATTGGGCATGTTCGTTGCGAAAAACGAAGAAATGGTTCCGGTGGCAAAAACTCGTGCTTTGTATGCACCCGACACCGTTTTCGGAATGGGTGACGTGCGACAACGAAATTGCGCGAAACCACCCCAAACATGAGTTTTGGACCTAAAGTAGTGGATTGGGCATGTTCGTTGCGAAAAACGAAGAAATGGTTCCGGTGGCAAAAACTCGTGCTTTGTATGCACCCGACACCCGTTTTCGGAATGGGTGACGTGCGACAACGAAATTGCGCGAAACCACCCCAAACATGAGTTTTGGACCTAAAGTAGTGGATTGGGCATGTTCGTTGCGAAAAACGAAGAAATGGTTCCGGTGGCAAAAACTCGTGCTTTGTATGCACCCGACACCCGTTTTCGGAATGGGTGACGTGCGACAACGAAATTGCGCGAAACCACCCCAAACATGAGTTTTGGACCTAAAGTAGTGGATTGGGCATGTTCGTTGCGAAAAACGAAGAAATGGTTCCGGTGGCAAAAACTCGTGCTTTGTATGCACCCGACACCCGTTTTCGGAATGGGTGACGTGCGACAACGAAATTGCGCGAAACCACCCCAAACATGAGTTTTGGACCTAAAGTAGTGGATTGGGCATGTTCGTTGCGAAAAACGAAGAAATGGTTCCGGTGGCAAAAACTCGTGCTTTGTATGCACCCGACACCCGTTTTCGGAATGGGTGACGTGCGACAACGAAATTGCGCGAAACCACCCCAAACATGAGTTTTGGACCTAAAGTAGTGGATTGGGCATGTTCGTTGCGAAAAACGAAGAAATGGTTCCGGTGGCAAAAACTCGTGCTTTGTATGCACCCGACACCCGTTTTCGGAATGGGTGACGTGCGACAACGAAATTGCGCGAAACCACCCCAAACATGAGTTTTGGACCTAAAGTAGTGGATTGGGCATGTTCGTTGCGAAAAACGAAGAAATGGTTCCGGTGGCAAAAACTCGTGCTTTGTATGCACCCGACACCCGTTTTCGGAATGGGTGACGTGCGACAACGAAATTGCGCGAAACCACCCCAAACATGAGTTTTGGACCTAAAGTAGTGGATTGGGCATGTTCGTTGCGAAAAACGAAGAAATGGTTCCGGTGGCAAAAACTCGTGCTTTGTATGCACCCGACACCCGTTTTCGGAATGGGTGACGTGCGACAACGAAATTGCGCGAAACCACCCCAAACATGAGTTTTGGACCTAAAGTAGTGGATTGGGCATGTTCGTTGCGAAAAACGAAGAAATGGTTCCGGTGGCAAAAACTCGTGCTTTGTATGCACCCGACACCCGTTTTCGGAATGGGTGACGTGCGACAACGAAATTGCGCGAAACCACCCCAAACATGAGTTTTGGACCTAAAGTAGTGGATTGGGCATGTTCGTTGCGAAAAACGAAGAAATGGTTCCGGTGGCAAAAACTCGTGCTTTGTATGCACCCGACACCCGTTTTCGGAATGGGTGACGTGCGACAACGAAATTGCGCGAAACCACCCCAAACATGAGTTTTGGACCTAAAGTAGTGGATTGGGCATGTTCGTTGCGAAAAACGAAGAAATGGTTCCGGTGGCAAAAACTCGTGCTTTGTATGCACCCGACACCCGTTTTCGGAATGGGTGACGTGCGACAACGAAATTGCGCGAAACCACCCCAAACATGAGTTTTGGACCTAAAGTAGTGGATTGGGCATGTTCGTTGCGAAAAACGAAGAAATGGTTCCGGTGGCAAAAACTCGTGCTTTGTATGCACCCGACACCCGTTTTCGGAATGGGTGACGTGCGACAACGAAATTGCGCGAAACCACCCCAAACATGAGTTTTGGACCTAAAGTAGTGGATTGGGCATGTTCGTTGCGAAAAACGAAGAAATGGTTCCGGTGGCAAAAACTCGTGCTTTGTATGCACCCGACACCCGTTTTCGGAATGGGTGACGTGCGACAACGAAATTGCGCGAAACCACCCCAAACATGAGTTTTGGACCTAAAGTAGTGGATTGGGCATGTTCGTTGCGAAAAACGAAGAAATGGTTCCGGTGGCAAAAACTCGTGCTTTGTATGCACCCGACACCCGTTTTCGGAATGGGTGACGTGTGCGAAACCACCCCAAACATGAGTTTTGGACCTAAAGTAAATGTTCGTTGCGAAAAACGAAGAAATGGTTCCGGTGGCAAAAACTCGTGCTTTGTATGCACCCGACACCCGTTTTCGGAATGGGTGACGTGCGACAACGAAATTGCGCGAAACCACCCCAAACATGAGTTTTGGACCTAAAGTAGTGGATTGGGCATGTTCGTTGCGAAAAACGAAGAAATGGTTCCGGTGGCAAAAACTCGTGCTTTGTATGCACCCGACACCCGTTTTCGGAATGGGTGACGTGCGACAACGAAATTGCGCGAAACCACCCCAAACATGAGTTTTGGACCTAAAGTAGTGGATTGGGCATGTTCGTTGCGAAAAACGAAGAAATGGTTCCGGTGGCAAAAACTCGTGCTTTGTATGCACCCGACACCCGTTTTCGGAATGGGTGACGTGCGACAACGAAATTGCGCGAAACCACCCCAAACATGAGTTTTGGACCTAAAGTAGTGGATTGGGCATGTTCGTTGCGAAAAACGAAGAAATGGTTCCGGTGGCAAAAACTCGTGCTTTGTATGCACCCGACACCCGTTTTCGGAATGGGTGACGTGCGACAACGAAATTGCGCGAAACCACCCCAAACATGAGTTTTGGACCTAAAGTAGTGGATTGGGCATGTTCGTTGCGAAAAACGAAGAAATGGTTCCGGTGGCAAAAACTCGTGCTTTGTATGCACCCGACACCCGTTTTCGGAATGGGTGACGTGCGACAACGAAATTGCGCGAAACCACCCCAAACATGAGTTTTGGACCTAAAGTAGTGGATTGGGCATGTTCGTTGCGAAAAACGAAGAAATGGTTCCGGTGGCAAAAACTCGTGCTTTGTATGCACCCGACACCCGTTTTCGGAATGGGTGACGTGCGACAACGAAATTGCGCGAAACCACCCCAAACATGAGTTTTGGACCTAAAGTAGTGGATTGGGCATGTTCGTTGCGAAAAACGAAGAAATGGTTCCGGTGGCAAAAACTCGTGCTTTGTATGCACCCGACACCCGTTTTCGGAATGGGTGACGTGCGACAACGAAATTGCGCGAAACCACCCCAAACATGAGTTTTGGACCTAAAGTAGTGGATTGGGCATGTTCGTTGCGAAAAACGAAGAAATGGTTCCGGTGGCAAAAACTCGTGCTTTGTATGCACCCGACACCCGTTTTCGGAATGGGTGACGTGCGACAACGAAATTGCGCGAAACCACCCCAAACATGAGTTTTGGACCTAAAGTAGTGGATTGGGCATGTTCGTTGCGAAAAACGAAGAAATGGTTCCGGTGGCAAAAACTCGTGCTTTGTATGCACCCGACACCGTTTTCGGAATGGGTGACGTGCGACAACGAAATTGCGCGAAACCACCCCAAACATGAGTTTTGGACCTAAAGTAGTGGATTGGGCATGTTCGTTGCGAAAAACGAAGAAATGGTTCCGGTGGCAAAAACTCGTGCTTTGTATGCACCCGACACCCGTTTTCGGAATGGGTGACGTGACAACGAAATTGCGCGAAACCACCCCAAACATGAGTTTTGGACCTAAAGTAGTGGATTGGGCATGTTCGTTGCGAAAAACGAAGAAATGGTTCCGGTGGCAAAAACTCGTGCTTTGTATGCACCCGACACCCGTTTTCGGAATGGGTGACGTGCGACAACGAAATTGCGCGAAACCACCCCAAACATGAGTTTTGGACCTAAAGTAGTGGATTGGGCATGTTCGTTGCGAAAAACGAAGAAATGGTTCCGGTGGCAAAAACTCGTGCTTTGTATGCACCCGACACCCGTTTTCGGAATGGGTGACGTGCGACAACGAAATTGCGCGAAACCACCCCAAACATGAGTTTTGGACCTAAAGTAGTGGATTGGGCATGTTCGTTGCGAAAAACGAAGAAATGGTTCCGGTGGCAAAAACTCGTGCTTTGTATGCACCCGACACCCGTTTTCGGAATGGGTGACGTGCGACAACGAAATTGCGCGAAACCACCCCAAACATGAGTTTTGGACCTAAAGTAGTGGATTGGGCATGTTCGTTGCGAAAAACGAAGAAATGGTTCCGGTGGCAAAAACTCGTGCTTTGTATGCACCCGACACCCGTTTTCGGAATGGGTGACGTGCGACAACGAAATTGCGCGAAACCACCCCAAACATGAGTTTTGGACCTAAAGTAGTGGATTGGGCATGTTCGTTGCGAAAAACGAAGAAATGGTTCCGGTGGCAAAAACTCGTGCTTTGTATGCACCCGACACCCGTTTTCGGAATGGGTGACGTGCGACAACGAAATTGCGCGAAACCACCCCAAACATGAGTTTTGGACCTAAAGTAGTGGATTGGGCATGTTCGTTGCGAAAAACGAAGAAATGGTTCCGGTGGCAAAAACTCGTGCTTTGTATGCACCCGACACCCGTTTTCGGAATGGGTGACGTGCGACAACGAAATTGCGCGAAACCACCCCAAACATGAGTTTTGGACCTAAAGTAGTGGATTGGGCATGTTCGTTGCGAAAAACGAAGAAATGGTTCCGGTGGCAAAAACTCGTGCTTTGTATGCACCCGACACCCGTTTTCGGAATGGGTGACGTGCGACAACGAAATTGCGCGAAACCACCCCAAACATGAGTTTTGGACCTAAAGTAGTGGATTGGGCATGTTCGTTGCGAAAAACGAAGAAATGGTTCCGGTGGCAAAAACTCGTGCTTTGTATGCACCCGACACCCGTTTTCGGAATGGGTGACGTGCGACAACGAAATTGCGCGAAACCACCCCAAACATGAGTTTTGGACCTAAAGTAGTGGATTGGGCATGTTCGTTGCGAAAAACGAAGAAATGGTTCCGGTGGCAAAAACTCGTGCTTTGTATGCACCCGACACCCGTTTTCGGAATGGGTGACGTGCGACAACGAAATTGCGCGAAACCACCCCAAACATGAGTTTTGGACCTAAAGTAGTGGATTGGGCATGTTCGTTGCGAAAAACGAAGAAATGGTTCCGGTGGCAAAAACTCGTGCTTTGTATGCACCCGACACCCGTTTTCGGAATGGGTGACGTGCGACAACGAAATTGCGCGAAACCACCCCAAACATGAGTTTTGGACCTAAAGTAGTGGATTGGGCATGTTCGTTGCGAAAAACGAAGAAATGGTTCCGGTGGCAAAAACTCGTGCTTTGTATGCACCCGACACCGTTTTCGGAATGGGTGACGTGCGACAACGAAATTGCGCGAAACCACCCCAAACATGAGTTTTGGACCTAAAGTAGTGGATTGGGCATGTTCGTTGCGAAAAACGAAGAAATGGTTCCGGTGGCAAAAACTCGTGCTTTGTATGCACCCGACACCCGTTTTCGGAATGGGTGACGTGCGACAACGAAATTGCGCGAAACCACCCCAAACATGAGTTTTGGACCTAAAGTAGTGGATTGGGCATGTTCGTTGCGAAAAACGAAGAAATGGTTCCGGTGGCAAAAACTCGTGCTTTGTATGCACCCGACACCCGTTTTCGGAATGGGTGACGTGCGACAACGAAATTGCGCGAAACCACCCCAAACATGAGTTTTGGACCTAAAGTAGTGGATTGGGCATGTTCGTTGCGAAAAACGAAGAAATGGTTCCGGTGGCAAAAACTCGTGCTTTGTATGCACCCGACACCCGTTTTCGGAATGGGTGACGTGCGACAACGAAATTGCGCGAAACCACCCCAAACATGAGTTTTGGACCTAAAGTAGTGGATTGGGCATGTTCGTTGCGAAAAACGAAGAAATGGTTCCGGTGGCAAAAACTCGTGCTTTGTATGCACCCGACACCCGTTTTCGGAATGGGTGACGTGCGACAACGAAATTGCGCGAAACCACCCCAAACATGAGTTTTGGACCTAAAGTAGTGGATTGGGCATGTTCGTTGCGAAAAACGAAGAAATGGTTCCGGTGGCAAAAACTCGTGCTTTGTATGCACCCGACACCCGTTTTCGGAATGGGTGACGTGCGACAACGAAATTGCGCGAAACCACCCCAAACATGAGTTTTGGACCTAAAGTAGTGGATTGGGCATGTTCGTTGCGAAAAACGAAGAAATGGTTCCGGTGGCAAAAACTCGTGCTTTGTATGCACCCGACACCCGTTTTCGGAATGGGTGACGTGCGGCAACGAAATTGCGCGAAACCACCCCAAACATGAGTTTTGGACCTAAAGTAGTGGATTGGGCATGTTCGTTGCGAAAAACGAAGAAATGGTTCCGGTGGCAAAAACTCGTGCTTTGTATGCACCCGACACCGTTTTCGGAATGGGTGACGTGCGACAACGAAATTGCGCGAAACCACCCCAAACATGAGTTTTGGACCTAAAGTAGTGGATTGGGCATGTTCGTTGCGAAAAACGAAGAAATGGTTCCGGTGGCAAAAACTCGTGCTTTGTATGCACCCGACACCCGTTTTCGGAATGGGTGACGTGCGACAACGAAATTGCGCGAAACCACCCCAAACATGAGTTTTGGACCTAAAGTAGTGGATTGGGCATGTTCGTTGCGAAAAACGAAGAAATGGTTCCGGTGGCAAAAACTCGTGCTTTGTATGCACCCGACACCCGTTTTCGGAATGGGTGACGTGCGACAACGAAATTGCGCGAAACCACCCCAAACATGAGTTTTGGACCTAAAGTAGTGGATTGGGCATGTTCGTTGCGAAAAACGAAGAAATGGTTCCGGTGGCAAAAACTCGTGCTTTGTATGCACCCGACACCCGTTTTCGGAATGGGTGACGTGCGACAACGAAATTGCGCGAAACCACCCCAAACATGAGTTTTGGACCTAAAGTAGTGGATTGGGCATGTTCGTTGCGAAAAACGAAGAAATGGTTCCGGTGGCAAAAACTCGTGCTTTGTATGCACCCGACACCCGTTTTCGGAATGGGTGACGTGCGACAACGAAATTGCGCGAAACCACCCCAAACATGAGTTTTGGACCTAAAGTAGTGGATTGGGCATGTTCGTTGCGAAAAACGAAGAAATGGTTCCGGTGGCAAAAACTCGTGCTTTGTATGCACCCGACACCCGTTTTCGGAATGGGTGACGTGCGACAACGAAATTGCGCGAAACCACCCCAAACATGAGTTTTGGACCTAAAGTAGTGGATTGGGCATGTTCGTTGCGAAAAACGAAGAAATGGTTCCGGTGGCAAAAACTCGTGCTTTGTATGCACCCGACACCCGTTTTCGGAATGGGTGACGTGCGCAACGAAATTGCGCGAAACCACCCCAAACATGAGTTTTGGACCTAAAGTAGTGGATTGGGCATGTTCGTTGCGAAAAACGAAGAAATGGTTCCGGTGGCAAAAACTCGTGCTTTGTATGCACCCGACACCCGTTTTCGGAATGGGTGACGTGCGACAACGAAATTGCGCGAAACCACCCCAAACATGAGTTTTGGACCTAAAGTAGTGGATTGGGCATGTTCGTTGCGAAAAACGAAGAAATGGTTCCGGTGGCAAAAACTCGTGCTTTGTATGCACCCGACACCCGTTTTCGGAATGGGTGACGTGCGACAACGAAATTGCGCGAAACCACCCCAAACATGAGTTTTGGACCTAAAGTAGTGGATTGGGCATGTTCGTTGCGAAAAACGAAGAAATGGTTCCGGTGGCAAAAACTCGTGCTTTGTATGCACCCGACACCCGTTTTCGGAATGGGTGACGTGCGACAACGAAATTGCGCGAAACCACCCCAAACATGAGTTTTGGACCTAAAGTAGTGGATTGGGCATGTTCGTTGCGAAAAACGAAGAAATGGTTCCGGTGGCAAAAACTCGTGCTTTGTATGCACCCGACACCCGTTTTCGGAATGGGTGACGTGCGACAACGAAATTGCGCGAAACCACCCCAAACATGAGTTTTGGACCTAAAGTAGTGGATTGGGCATGTTCGTTGCGAAAAACGAAGAAATGGTTCCGGTGGCAAAAACTCGTGCTTTGTATGCACCCGACACCCGTTTTCGGAATGGGTGACGTGCGACAACGAAATTGCGCGAAACCACCCCAAACATGAGTTTTGGACCTAAAGTAGTGGATTGGGCATGTTCGTTGCGAAAAACGAAGAAATGGTTCCGGTGGCAAAAACTCGTGCTTTGTATGCACCCGACACCCGTTTTCGGAATGGGTGACGTGCGACAACGAAATTGCGCGAAACCACCCCAAACATGAGTTTTGGACCTAAAGTAGTGGATTGGGCATGTTCGTTGCGAAAAACGAAGAAATGGTTCCGGTGGCAAAAACTCGTGCTTTGTATGCACCCGACACCCGTTTTCGGAATGGGTGACGTGCGACAACGAAATTGCGCGAAACCACCCCAAACATGAGTTTTGGACCTAAAGTAGTGGATTGGGCATGTTCGTTGCGAAAAACGAAGAAATGGTTCCGGTGGCAAAAACTCGTGCTTTGTATGCACCCGACACCGTTTTCGGAATGGGTGACGTGCGACAACGAAATTGCGCGAAACCACCCCAAACATGAGTTTTGGACCTAAAGTAGTGGATTGGGCATGTTCGTTGCGAAAAACGAAGAAATGGTTCCGGTGGCAAAAACTCGTGCTTTGTATGCACCCGACACCCGTTTTCGGAATGGGTGACGTGCGACAACGAAATTGCGCGAAACCACCCCAAACATGAGTTTTGGACCTAAAGTAGTGGATTGGGCATGTTCGTTGCGAAAAACGAAGAAATGGTTCCGGTGGCAAAAACTCGTGCTTTGTATGCACCCGACACCCGTTTTCGGAATGGGTGACGTGCGACAACGAAATTGCGCGAAACCACCCCAAACATGAGTTTTGGACCTAAAGTAGTGGATTGGGCATGTTCGTTGCGAAAAACGAAGAAATGGTTCCGGTGGCAAAAACTCGTGCTTTGTATGCACCCGACACCCGTTTTCGGAATGGGTGACGTGCGACAACGAAATTGCGCGAAACCACCCCAAACATGAGTTTTGGACCTAAAGTAGTGGATTGGGCATGTTCGTTGCGAAAAACGAAGAAATGGTTCCGGTGGCAAAAACTCGTGCTTTGTATGCACCCGACACCCGTTTTCGGAATGGGTGACGTGCGACAACGAAATTGCGCGAAACCACCCCAAACATGAGTTTTGGACCTAAAGTAGTGGATTGGGCATGTTCGTTGCGAAAAACGAAGAAATGGTTCCGGTGGCAAAAACTCGTGCTTTGTATGCACCCGACACCCGTTTTCGGAATGGGTGACGTGCGACAACGAAATTGCGCGAAACCACCCCAAACATGAGTTTTGGACCTAAAGTAGTGGATTGGGCATGTTCGTTGCGAAAAACGAAGAAATGGTTCCGGTGGCAAAAACTCGTGCTTTGTATGCACCCGACACCCGTTTTCGGAATGGGTGACGTGCGACAACGAAATTGCGCGAAACCACCCCAAACATGAGTTTTGGACCTAAAGTAGTGGATTGGGCATGTTCGTTGCGAAAAACGAAGAAATGGTTCCGGTGGCAAAAACTCGTGCTTTGTATGCACCCGACACCCGTTTTCGGAATGGGTGACGTGCGACAACGAAATTGCGCGAAACCACCCCAAACATGAGTTTTGGACCTAAAGTAGTGGATTGGGCATGTTCGTTGCGAAAAACGAAGAAATGGTTCCGGTGGCAAAAACTCGTGCTTTGTATGCACCCGACACCGTTTTCGGAATGGGTGACGTGCGACAACGAAATTGCGCGAAACCACCCCAAACATGAGTTTTGGACCTAAAGTAGTGGATTGGGCATGTTCGTTGCGAAAAACGAAGAAATGGTTCCGGTGGCAAAAACTCGTGCTTTGTATGCACCCGACACCCGTTTTCGGAATGGGTGACGTGCGACAACGAAATTGCGCGAAACCACCCCAAACATGAGTTTTGGACCTAAAGTAGTGGATTGGGCATGTTCGTTGCGAAAAACGAAGAAATGGTTCCGGTGGCAAAAACTCGTGCTTTGTATGCACCCGACACCCGTTTTCGGAATGGGTGACGTGCGACAACGAAATTGCGCGAAACCACCCCAAACATGAGTTTTGGACCTAAAGTAGTGGATTGGGCATGTTCGTTGCGAAAAACGAAGAAATGGTTCCGGTGGCAAAAACTCGTGCTTTGTATGCACCCGACACCCGTTTTCGGAATGGGTGACGTGCGACAACGAAATTGCGCGAAACCACCCCAAACATGAGTTTTGGACCTAAAGTAGTGGATTGGGCATGTTCGTTGCGAAAAACGAAGAAATGGTTCCGGTGGCAAAAACTCGTGCTTTGTATGCACCCGACACCCGTTTTCGGAATGGGTGACGTGCGACAACGAAATTGCGCGAAACCACCCCAAACATGAGTTTTGGACCTAAAGTAGTGGATTGGGCATGTTCGTTGCGAAAAACGAAGAAATGGTTCCGGTGGCAAAAACTCGTGCTTTGTATGCACCCGACACCCGTTTTCGGAATGGGTGACGTGCGACAACGAAATTGCGCGAAACCACCCCAAACATGAGTTTTGGACCTAAAGTAGTGGATTGGGCATGTTCGTTGCGAAAAACGAAGAAATGGTTCCGGTGGCAAAAACTCGTGCTTTGTATGCACCCGACACCGTTTTCGGAATGGGTGACGTGCGACAACGAAATTGCGCGAAACCACCCCAAACATGAGTTTTGGACCTAAAGTAGTGGATTGGGCATGTTCGTTGCGAAAAACGAAGAAATGGTTCCGGTGGCAAAAACTCGTGCTTTGTATGCACCCGACACCCGTTTTCGGAATGGGTGACGTGCGACAACGAAATTGCGCGAAACCACCCCAAACATGAGTTTTGGACCTAAAGTAGTGGATTGGGCATGTTCGTTGCGAAAAACGAAGAAATGGTTCCGGTGGCAAAAACTCGTGCTTTGTATGCACCCGACACCCGTTTTCGGAATGGGTGACGTGCGACAACGAAATTGCGCGAAACCACCCCAAACATGAGTTTTGGACCTAAAGTAGTGGATTGGGCATGTTCGTTGCGAAAAACGAAGAAATGGTTCCGGTGGCAAAAACTCGTGCTTTGTATGCACCCGACACCCGTTTTCGGAATGGGTGACGTGCGACAACGAAATTGCGCGAAACCACCCCAAACATGAGTTTTGGACCTAAAGTAGTGGATTGGGCATGTTCGTTGCGAAAAACGAAGAAATGGTTCCGGTGGCAAAAACTCGTGCTTTGTATGCACCCGACACCCGTTTTCGGAATGGGTGACGTGCGACAACGAAATTGCGCGAAACCACCCCAAACATGAGTTTTGGACCTAAAGTAGTGGATTGGGCATGTTCGTTGCGAAAAACGAAGAAATGGTTCCGGTGGCAAAAACTCGTGCTTTGTATGCACCCGACACCCGTTTTCGGAATGGGTGACGTGCGACAACGAAATTGCGCGAAACCACCCCAAACATGAGTTTTGGACCTAAAGTAGTGGATTGGGCATGTTCGTTGCGAAAAACGAAGAAATGGTTCCGGTGGCAAAAACTCGTGCTTTGTATGCACCCGACACCCGTTTTCGGAATGGGTGACGTGCGACAACGAAATTGCGCGAAACCACCCCAAACATGAGTTTTGGACCTAAAGTAGTGGATTGGGCATGTTCGTTGCGAAAAACGAAGAAATGGTTCCGGTGGCAAAAACTCGTGCTTTGTATGCACCCGACACCGTTTTCGGAATGGGTGACGTGCGACAACGAAATTGCGCGAAACCACCCCAAACATGAGTTTTGGACCTAAAGTAGTGGATTGGGCATGTTCGTTGCGAAAAACGAAGAAATGGTTCCGGTGGCAAAAACTCGTGCTTTGTATGCACCCGACACCCGTTTTCGGAATGGGTGACGTGCGACAACGAAATTGCGCGAAACCACCCCAAACATGAGTTTTGGACCTAAAGTAGTGGATTGGGCATGTTCGTTGCGAAAAACGAAGAAATGGTTCCGGTGGCAAAAACTCGTGCTTTGTATGCACCCGACACCCGTTTTCGGAATGGGTGACGTGCGACAACGAAATTGCGCGAAACCACCCCAAACATGAGTTTTGGACCTAAAGTAGTGGATTGGGCATGTTCGTTGCGAAAAACGAAGAAATGGTTCCGGTGGCAAAAACTCGTGCTTTGTATGCACCCGACACCCGTTTTCGGAATGGGTGACGTGCGACAACGAAATTGCGCGAAACCACCCCAAACATGAGTTTTGGACCTAAAGTAGTGGATTGGGCATGTTCGTTGCGAAAAACGAAGAAATGGTTCCGGTGGCAAAAACTCGTGCTTTGTATGCACCCGACACCCGTTTTCGGAATGGGTGACGTGCGACAACGAAATTGCGCGAAACCACCCCAAACATGAGTTTTGGACCTAAAGTAGTGGATTGGGCATGTTCGTTGCGAAAAACGAAGAAATGGTTCCGGTGGCAAAAACTCGTGCTTTGTATGCACCCGACACCCGTTTTCGGAATGGGTGACGTGCGACAACGAAATTGCGCGAAACCACCCCAAACATGAGTTTTGGACCTAAAGTAGTGGATTGGGCATGTTCGTTGCGAAAAACGAAGAAATGGTTCCGGTGGCAAAAACTCGTGCTTTGTATGCACCCGACACCCGTTTTCGGAATGGGTGACGTGCGACAACGAAATTGCGAAACCACCCCAAACATGAGTTTTGGACCTAAAGTAGTGGATTGGGCATGTTCGTTGCGAAAAACGAAGAAATGGTTCCGGTGGCAAAAACTCGTGCTTTGTATGCACCCGACACCCGTTTTCGGAATGGGTGACGTGCGACAACGAAATTGCGCGAAACCACCCCAAACATGAGTTTTGGACCTAAAGTAGTGGATTGGGCATGTTCGTTGCGAAAAACGAAGAAATGGTTCCGGTGGCAAAAACTCGTGCTTTGTATGCACCCGACACCGTTTTCGGAATGGGTGACGTGCGACAACGAAATTGCGCGAAACCACCCCAAACATGAGTTTTGGACCTAAAGTAGTGGATTGGGCATGTTCGTTGCGAAAAACGAAGAAATGGTTCCGGTGGCAAAAACTCGTGCTTTGTATGCACCCGACACCCGTTTTCGGAATGGGTGACGTGCGACAACGAAATTGCGCGAAACCACCCCAAACATGAGTTTTGGACCTAAAGTAGTGGATTGGGCATGTTCGTTGCGAAAAACGAAGAAATGGTTCCGGTGGCAAAAACTCGTGCTTTGTATGCACCCGACACCCGTTTTCGGAATGGGTGACGTGCGACAACGAAATTGCGCGAAACCACCCCAAACATGAGTTTTGGACCTAAAGTAGTGGATTGGGCATGTTCGTTGCGAAAAACGAAGAAATGGTTCCGGTGGCAAAAACTCGTGCTTTGTATGCACCCGACACCCGTTTTCGGAATGGGTGACGTGCGACAACGAAATTGCGCGAAACCACCCCAAACATGAGTTTTGGACCTAAAGTAGTGGATTGGGCATGTTCGTTGCGAAAAACGAAGAAATGGTTCCGGTGGCAAAAACTCGTGCTTTGTATGCACCCGACACCCGTTTTCGGAATGGGTGACGTGCGACAACGAAATTGCGCGAAACCACCCCAAACATGAGTTTTGGACCTAAAGTAGTGGATTGGGCATGTTCGTTGCGAAAAACGAAGAAATGGTTCCGGTGGCAAAAACTCGTGCTTTGTATGCACCCGACACCCGTTTTCGGAATGGGTGACGTGCGACAACGAAATTGCGCGAAACCACCCCAAACATGAGTTTTGGACCTAAAGTAGTGGATTGGGCATGTTCGTTGCGAAAAACGAAGAAATGGTTCCGGTGGCAAAAACTCGTGCTTTGTATGCACCCGACACCCGTTTTCGGAATGGGTGACGTGCGACAACGAAATTGCGCGAAACCACCCCAAACATGAGTTTTGGACCTAAAGTAGTGGATTGGGCATGTTCGTTGCGAAAAACGAAGAAATGGTTCCGGTGGCAAAAACTCGTGCTTTGTATGCACCCGACACCCGTTTTCGGAATGGGTGACGTGCGACAACGAAATTGCGCGAAACCACCCCAAACATGAGTTTTGGACCTAAAGTAGTGGATTGGGCATGTTCGTTGCGAAAAACGAAGAAATGGTTCCGGTGGCAAAAACTCGTGCTTTGTATGCACCCGACACCCGTTTTCGGAATGGGTGACGTGCGACAACGAAATTGCGCGAAACCACCCCAAACATGAGTTTTGGACCTAAAGTAGTGGATTGGGCATGTTCGTTGCGAAAAACGAAGAAATGGTTCCGGTGGCAAAAACTCGTGCTTTGTATGCACCCGACACCCGTTTTCGGAATGGGTGACGTGCGACAACGAAATTGCGCGAAACCACCCCAAACATGAGTTTTGGACCTAAAGTAGTGGATTGGGCATGTTCGTTGCGAAAAACGAAGAAATGGTTCCGGTGGCAAAAACTCGTGCTTTGTATGCACCCGACACCCGTTTTCGGAATGGGTGACGTGCGACAACGAAATTGCGCGAAACCACCCCAAACATGAGTTTTGGACCTAAAGTAGTGGATTGGGCATGTTCGTTGCGAAAAACGAAGAAATGGTTCCGGTGGCAAAAACTCGTGCTTTGTATGCACCCGACACCCGTTTTCGGAATGGGTGACGTGCGACAACGAAATTGCGCGAAACCACCCCAAACATGAGTTTTGGACCTAAAGTAGTGGATTGGGCATGTTCGTTGCGAAAAACGAAGAAATGGTTCCGGTGGCAAAAACTCGTGCTTTGTATGCACCCGACACCCGTTTTCGGAATGGGTGACGTGCGACAACGAAATTGCGCGAAACCACCCCAAACATGAGTTTTGGACCTAAAGTAGTGGATTGGGCATGTTCGTTGCGAAAAACGAAGAAATGGTTCCGGTGGCAAAAACTCGTGCTTTGTATGCACCCGACACCCGTTTTCGGAATGGGTGACGTGCGACAACGAAATTGCGCGAAACCACCCCAAACATGAGTTTTGGACCTAAAGTAGTGGATTGGGCATGTTCGTTGCGAAAAACGAAGAAATGGTTCCGGTGGCAAAAACTCGTGCTTTGTATGCACCCGACACCCGTTTTCGGAATGGGTGACGTGCGACAACGAAATTGCGCGAAACCACCCCAAACATGAGTTTTGGACCTAAAGTAGTGGATTGGGCATGTTCGTTGCGAAAAACGAAGAAATGGTTCCGGTGGCAAAAACTCGTGCTTTGTATGCACCCGACACCCGTTTTCGGAATGGGTGACGTGCGACAACGAAATTGCGCGAAACCACCCCAAACATGAGTTTTGGACCTAAAGTAGTGGATTGGGCATGTTCGTTGCGAAAAACGAAGAAATGGTTCCGGTGGCAAAAACTCGTGCTTTGTATGCACCCGACACCCGTTTTCGGAATGGGTGACGTGCGACAACGAAATTGCGCGAAACCACCCCAAACATGAGTTTTGGACCTAAAGTAGTGGATTGGGCATGTTCGTTGCGAAAAACGAAGAAATGGTTCCGGTGGCAAAAACTCGTGCTTTGTATGCACCCGACACCCGTTTTCGGAATGGGTGACGTGCGACAACGAAATTGCGCGAAACCACCCCAAACATGAGTTTTGGACCTAAAGTAGTGGATTGGGCATGTTCGTTGCGAAAAACGAAGAAATGGTTCCGGTGGCAAAAACTCGTGCTTTGTATGCACCCGACACCCGTTTTCGGAATGGGTGACGTGCGACAACGAAATTGCGCGAAACCACCCCAAACATGAGTTTTGGACCTAAAGTAGTGGATTGGGCATGTTCGTTGCGAAAAACGAAGAAATGGTTCCGGTGGCAAAAACTCGTGCTTTGTATGCACCCGACACCCGTTTTCGGAATGGGTGACGTGCGACAACGAAATTGCGCGAAACCACCCCAAACATGAGTTTTGGACCTAAAGTAGTGGATTGGGCATGTTCGTTGCGAAAAACGAAGAAATGGTTCCGGTGGCAAAAACTCGTGCTTTGTATGCACCCGACACCCGTTTTCGGAATGGGTGACGTGCGACAACGAAATTGCGCGAAACCACCCCAAACATGAGTTTTGGACCTAAAGTAGTGGATTGGGCATGTTCGTTGCGAAAAACGAAGAAATGGTTCCGGTGGCAAAAACTCGTGCTTTGTATGCACCCGACACCCGTTTTCGGAATGGGTGACGTGCGACAACGAAATTGCGCGAAACCACCCCAAACATGAGTTTTGGACCTAAAGTAGTGGATTGGGCATGTTCGTTGCGAAAAACGAAGAAATGGTTCCGGTGGCAAAAACTCGTGCTTTGTATGCACCCGACACCCGTTTTCGGAATGGGTGACGTGCGACAACGAAATTGCGCGAAACCACCCCAAACATGAGTTTTGGACCTAAAGTAGTGGATTGGGCATGTTCGTTGCGAAAAACGAAGAAATGGTTCCGGTGGCAAAAACTCGTGCTTTGTATGCACCCGACACCCGTTTTCGGAATGGGTGACGTGCGACAACGAAATTGCGCGAAACCACCCCAAACATGAGTTTTGGACCTAAAGTAGTGGATTGGGCATGTTCGTTGCGAAAAACGAAGAAATGGTTCCGGTGGCAAAAACTCGTGCTTTGTATGCACCCGACACCCGTTTTCGGAATGGGTGACGTGCGACAACGAAATTGCGCGAAACCACCCCAAACATGAGTTTTGGACCTAAAGTAGTGGATTGGGCATGTTCGTTGCGAAAAACGAAGAAATGGTTCCGGTGGCAAAAACTCGTGCTTTGTATGCACCCGACACCCGTTTTCGGAATGGGTGACGTGCGACAACGAAATTGCGCGAAACCACCCCAAACATGAGTTTTGGACCTAAAGTAGTGGATTGGGCATGTTCGTTGCGAAAAACGAAGAAATGGTTCCGGTGGCAAAAACTCGTGCTTTGTATGCACCCGACACCCGTTTTCGGAATGGGTGACGTGCGACAACGAAATTGCGCGAAACCACCCCAAACATGAGTTTTGGACCTAAAGTAGTGGATTGGGCATGTTCGTTGCGAAAAACGAAGAAATGGTTCCGGTGGCAAAAACTCGTGCTTTGTATGCACCCGACACCCGTTTTCGGAATGGGTGACGTGCGACAACGAAATTGCGCGAAACCACCCCAAACATGAGTTTTGGACCTAAAGTAGTGGATTGGGCATGTTCGTTGCGAAAAACGAAGAAATGGTTCCGGTGGCAAAAACTCGTGCTTTGTATGCACCCGACACCCGTTTTCGGAATGGGTGACGTGCGACAACGAAATTGCGCGAAACCACCCCAAACATGAGTTTTGGACCTAAAGTAGTGGATTGGGCATGTTCGTTGCGAAAAACGAAGAAATGGTTCCGGTGGCAAAAACTCGTGCTTTGTATGCACCCGACACCCGTTTTCGGAATGGGTGACGTGCGACAACGAAATTGCGCGAAACCACCCCAAACATGAGTTTTGGACCTAAAGTAGTGGATTGGGCATGTTCGTTGCGAAAAACGAAGAAATGGTTCCGGTGGCAAAAACTCGTGCTTTGTATGCACCCGACACCCGTTTTCGGAATGGGTGACGTGCGACAACGAAATTGCGCGAAACCACCCCAAACATGAGTTTTGGACCTAAAGTAGTGGATTGGGCATGTTCGTTGCGAAAAACGAAGAAATGGTTCCGGTGGCAAAAACTCGTGCTTTGTATGCACCCGACACCCGTTTTCGGAATGGGTGACGTGCGACAACGAAATTGCGCGAAACCACCCCAAACATGAGTTTTGGACCTAAAGTAGTGGATTGGGCATGTTCGTTGCGAAAAACGAAGAAATGGTTCCGGTGGCAAAAACTCGTGCTTTGTATGCACCCGACACCCGTTTTCGGAATGGGTGACGTGCGACAACGAAATTGCGCGAAACCACCCCAAACATGAGTTTTGGACCTAAAGTAGTGGATTGGGCATGTTCGTTGCGAAAAACGAAGAAATGGTTCCGGTGGCAAAAACTCGTGCTTTGTATGCACCCGACACCCGTTTTCGGAATGGGTGACGTGCGACAACGAAATTGCGCGAAACCACCCCAAACATGAGTTTTGGACCTAAAGTAGTGGATTGGGCATGTTCGTTGCGAAAAACGAAGAAATGGTTCCGGTGGCAAAAACTCGTGCTTTGTATGCACCCGACACCCGTTTTCGGAATGGGTGACGTGCGACAACGAAATTGCGCGAAACCACCCCAAACATGAGTTTTGGACCTAAAGTAGTGGATTGGGCATGTTCGTTGCGAAAAACGAAGAAATGGTTCCGGTGGCAAAAACTCGTGCTTTGTATGCACCCGACACCCGTTTTCGGAATGGGTGACGTGCGACAACGAAATTGCGCGAAACCACCCCAAACATGAGTTTTGGACCTAAAGTAGTGGATTGGGCATGTTCGTTGCGAAAAACGAAGAAATGGTTCCGGTGGCAAAAACTCGTGCTTTGTATGCACCCGACACCCGTTTTCGGAATGGGTGACGTGCGACAACGAAATTGCGCGAAACCACCCCAAACATGAGTTTTGGACCTAAAGTAGTGGATTGGGCATGTTCGTTGCGAAAAACGAAGAAATGGTTCCGGTGGCAAAAACTCGTGCTTTGTATGCACCCGACACCCGTTTTCGGAATGGGTGACGTGCGACAACGAAATTGCGCGAAACCACCCCAAACATGAGTTTTGGACCTAAAGTAGTGGATTGGGCATGTTCGTTGCGAAAAACGAAGAAATGGTTCCGGTGGCAAAAACTCGTGCTTTGTATGCACCCGACACCCGTTTTCGGAATGGGTGACGTGCGACAACGAAATTGCGCGAAACCACCCCAAACATGAGTTTTGGACCTAAAGTAGTGGATTGGGCATGTTCGTTGCGAAAAACGAAGAAATGGTTCCGGTGGCAAAAACTCGTGCTTTGTATGCACCCGACACCCGTTTTCGGAATGGGTGACGTGCGACAACGAAATTGCGCGAAACCACCCCAAACATGAGTTTTGGACCTAAAGTAGTGGATTGGGCATGTTCGTTGCGAAAAACGAAGAAATGGTTCCGGTGGCAAAAACTCGTGCTTTGTATGCACCCGACACCCGTTTTCGGAATGGGTGACGTGCGACAACGAAATTGCGCGAAACCACCCCAAACATGAGTTTTGGACCTAAAGTAGTGGATTGGGCATGTTCGTTGCGAAAAACGAAGAAATGGTTCCGGTGGCAAAAACTCGTGCTTTGTATGCACCCGACACCCGTTTTCGGAATGGGTGACGTGCGACAACGAAATTGCGCGAAACCACCCCAAACATGAGTTTTGGACCTAAAGTAGTGGATTGGGCATGTTCGTTGCGAAAAACGAAGAAATGGTTCCGGTGGCAAAAACTCGTGCTTTGTATGCACCCGACACCCGTTTTCGGAATGGGTGACGTGCGACAACGAAATTGCGCGAAACCACCCCAAACATGAGTTTTGGACCTAAAGTAGTGGATTGGGCATGTTCGTTGCGAAAAACGAAGAAATGGTTCCGGTGGCAAAAACTCGTGCTTTGTATGCACCCGACACCCGTTTTCGGAATGGGTGACGTGCGACAACGAAATTGCGCGAAACCACCCCAAACATGAGTTTTGGACCTAAAGTAGTGGATTGGGCATGTTCGTTGCGAAAAACGAAGAAATGGTTCCGGTGGCAAAAACTCGTGCTTTGTATGCACCCGACACCCGTTTTCGGAATGGGTGACGTGCGACAACGAAATTGCGCGAAACCACCCCAAACATGAGTTTTGGACCTAAAGTAGTGGATTGGGCATGTTCGTTGCGAAAAACGAAGAAATGGTTCCGGTGGCAAAAACTCGTGCTTTGTATGCACCCGACACCCGTTTTCGGAATGGGTGACGTGCGACAACGAAATTGCGCGAAACCACCCCAAACATGAGTTTTGGACCTAAAGTAGTGGATTGGGCATGTTCGTTGCGAAAAACGAAGAAATGGTTCCGGTGGCAAAAACTCGTGCTTTGTATGCACCCGACACCCGTTTTCGGAATGGGTGACGTGCGACAACGAAATTGCGCGAAACCACCCCAAACATGAGTTTTGGACCTAAAGTAGTGGATTGGGCATGTTCGTTGCGAAAAACGAAGAAATGGTTCCGGTGGCAAAAACTCGTGCTTTGTATGCACCCGACACCCGTTTTCGGAATGGGTGACGTGCGACAACGAAATTGCGCGAAACCACCCCAAACATGAGTTTTGGACCTAAAGTAGTGGATTGGGCATGTTCGTTGCGAAAAACGAAGAAATGGTTCCGGTGGCAAAAACTCGTGCTTTGTATGCACCCGACACCCGTTTTCGGAATGGGTGACGTGCGACAACGAAATTGCGCGAAACCACCCCAAACATGAGTTTTGGACCTAAAGTAGTGGATTGGGCATGTTCGTTGCGAAAAACGAAGAAATGGTTCCGGTGGCAAAAACTCGTGCTTTGTATGCACCCGACACCCGTTTTCGGAATGGGTGACGTGCGACAACGAAATTGCGCGAAACCACCCCAAACATGAGTTTTGGACCTAAAGTAGTGGATTGGGCATGTTCGTTGCGAAAAACGAAGAAATGGTTCCGGTGGCAAAAACTCGTGCTTTGTATGCACCCGACACCCGTTTTCGGAATGGGTGACGTGCGACAACGAAATTGCGCGAAACCACCCCAAACATGAGTTTTGGACCTAAAGTAGTGGATTGGGCATGTTCGTTGCGAAAAACGAAGAAATGGTTCCGGTGGCAAAAACTCGTGCTTTGTATGCACCCGACACCCGTTTTCGGAATGGGTGACGTGCGACAACGAAATTGCGCGAAACCACCCCAAACATGAGTTTTGGACCTAAAGTAGTGGATTGGGCATGTTCGTTGCGAAAAACGAAGAAATGGTTCCGGTGGCAAAAACTCGTGCTTTGTATGCACCCGACACCCGTTTTCGGAATGGGTGACGTGCGACAACGAAATTGCGCGAAACCACCCCAAACATGAGTTTTGGACCTAAAGTAGTGGATTGGGCATGTTCGTTGCGAAAAACGAAGAAATGGTTCCGGTGGCAAAAACTCGTGCTTTGTATGCACCCGACACCCGTTTTCGGAATGGGTGACGTGCGACAACGAAATTGCGCGAAACCACCCCAAACATGAGTTTTGGACCTAAAGTAGTGGATTGGGCATGTTCGTTGCGAAAAACGAAGAAATGGTTCCGGTGGCAAAAACTCGTGCTTTGTATGCACCCGACACCCGTTTTCGGAATGGGTGACGTGCGACAACGAAATTGCGCGAAACCACCCCAAACATGAGTTTTGGACCTAAAGTAGTGGATTGGGCATGTTCGTTGCGAAAAACGAAGAAATGGTTCCGGTGGCAAAAACTCGTGCTTTGTATGCACCCGACACCCGTTTTCGGAATGGGTGACGTGCGACAACGAAATTGCGCGAAACCACCCCAAACATGAGTTTTGGACCTAAAGTAGTGGATTGGGCATGTTCGTTGCGAAAAACGAAGAAATGGTTCCGGTGGCAAAAACTCGTGCTTTGTATGCACCCGACACCCGTTTTCGGAATGGGTGACGTGCGACAACGAAATTGCGCGAAACCACCCCAAACATGAGTTTTGGACCTAAAGTAGTGGATTGGGCATGTTCGTTGCGAAAAACGAAGAAATGGTTCCGGTGGCAAAAACTCGTGCTTTGTATGCACCCGACACCCGTTTTCGGAATGGGTGACGTGCGACAACGAAATTGCGCGAAACCACCCCAAACATGAGTTTTGGACCTAAAGTAGTGGATTGGGCATGTTCGTTGCGAAAAACGAAGAAATGGTTCCGGTGGCAAAAACTCGTGCTTTGTATGCACCCGACACCCGTTTTCGGAATGGGTGACGTGCGACAACGAAATTGCGCGAAACCACCCCAAACATGAGTTTTGGACCTAAAGTAGTGGATTGGGCATGTTCGTTGCGAAAAACGAAGAAATGGTTCCGGTGGCAAAAACTCGTGCTTTGTATGCACCCGACACCCGTTTTCGGAATGGGTGACGTGCGACAACGAAATTGCGCGAAACCACCCCAAACATGAGTTTTGGACCTAAAGTAGTGGATTGGGCATGTTCGTTGCGAAAAACGAAGAAATGGTTCCGGTGGCAAAAACTCGTGCTTTGTATGCACCCGACACCCGTTTTCGGAATGGGTGACGTGCGACAACGAAATTGCGCGAAACCACCCCAAACATGAGTTTTGGACCTAAAGTAGTGGATTGGGCATGTTCGTTGCGAAAAACGAAGAAATGGTTCCGGTGGCAAAAACTCGTGCTTTGTATGCACCCGACACCCGTTTTCGGAATGGGTGACGTGCGACAACGAAATTGCGCGAAACCACCCCAAACATGAGTTTTGGACCTAAAGTAGTGGATTGGGCATGTTCGTTGCGAAAAACGAAGAAATGGTTCCGGTGGCAAAAACTCGTGCTTTGTATGCACCCGACACCCGTTTTCGGAATGGGTGACGTGCGACAACGAAATTGCGCGAAACCACCCCAAACATGAGTTTTGGACCTAAAGTAGTGGATTGGGCATGTTCGTTGCGAAAAACGAAGAAATGGTTCCGGTGGCAAAAACTCGTGCTTTGTATGCACCCGACACCCGTTTTCGGAATGGGTGACGTGCGACAACGAAATTGCGCGAAACCACCCCAAACATGAGTTTTGGACCTAAAGTAGTGGATTGGGCATGTTCGTTGCGAAAAACGAAGAAATGGTTCCGGTGGCAAAAACTCGTGCTTTGTATGCACCCGACACCCGTTTTCGGAATGGGTGACGTGCGACAACGAAATTGCGCGAAACCACCCCAAACATGAGTTTTGGACCTAAAGTAGTGGATTGGGCATGTTCGTTGCGAAAAACGAAGAAATGGTTCCGGTGGCAAAAACTCGTGCTTTGTATGCACCCGACACCCGTTTTCGGAATGGGTGACGTGCGACAACGAAATTGCGCGAAACCACCCCAAACATGAGTTTTGGACCTAAAGTAGTGGATTGGGCATGTTCGTTGCGAAAAACGAAGAAATGGTTCCGGTGGCAAAAACTCGTGCTTTGTATGCACCCGACACCCGTTTTCGGAATGGGTGACGTGCGACAACGAAATTGCGCGAAACCACCCCAAACATGAGTTTTGGACCTAAAGTAGTGGATTGGGCATGTTCGTTGCGAAAAACGAAGAAATGGTTCCGGTGGCAAAAACTCGTGCTTTGTATGCACCCGACACCCGTTTTCGGAATGGGTGACGTGCGACAACGAAATTGCGCGAAACCACCCCAAACATGAGTTTTGGACCTAAAGTAGTGGATTGGGCATGTTCGTTGCGAAAAACGAAGAAATGGTTCCGGTGGCAAAAACTCGTGCTTTGTATGCACCCGACACCCGTTTTCGGAATGGGTGACGTGCGACAACGAAATTGCGCGAAACCACCCCAAACATGAGTTTTGGACCTAAAGTAGTGGATTGGGCATGTTCGTTGCGAAAAACGAAGAAATGGTTCCGGTGGCAAAAACTCGTGCTTTGTATGCACCCGACACCCGTTTTCGGAATGGGTGACGTGCGACAACGAAATTGCGCGAAACCACCCCAAACATGAGTTTTGGACCTAAAGTAGTGGATTGGGCATGTTCGTTGCGAAAAACGAAGAAATGGTTCCGGTGGCAAAAACTCGTGCTTTGTATGCACCCGACACCCGTTTTCGGAATGGGTGACGTGCGACAACGAAATTGCGCGAAACCACCCCAAACATGAGTTTTGGACCTAAAGTAGTGGATTGGGCATGTTCGTTGCGAAAAACGAAGAAATGGTTCCGGTGGCAAAAACTCGTGCTTTGTATGCACCCGACACCCGTTTTCGGAATGGGTGACGTGCGACAACGAAATTGCGCGAAACCACCCCAAACATGAGTTTTGGACCTAAAGTAGTGGATTGGGCATGTTCGTTGCGAAAAACGAAGAAATGGTTCCGGTGGCAAAAACTCGTGCTTTGTATGCACCCGACACCCGTTTTCGGAATGGGTGACGTGCGACAACGAAATTGCGCGAAACCACCCCAAACATGAGTTTTGGACCTAAAGTAGTGGATTGGGCATGTTCGTTGCGAAAAACGAAGAAATGGTTCCGGTGGCAAAAACTCGTGCTTTGTATGCACCCGACACCCGTTTTCGGAATGGGTGACGTGCGACAACGAAATTGCGCGAAACCACCCCAAACATGAGTTTTGGACCTAAAGTAGTGGATTGGGCATGTTCGTTGCGAAAAACGAAGAAATGGTTCCGGTGGCAAAAACTCGTGCTTTGTATGCACCCGACACCCGTTTTCGGAATGGGTGACGTGCGACAACGAAATTGCGCGAAACCACCCCAAACATGAGTTTTGGACCTAAAGTAGTGGATTGGGCATGTTCGTTGCGAAAAACGAAGAAATGGTTCCGGTGGCAAAAACTCGTGCTTTGTATGCACCCGACACCCGTTTTCGGAATGGGTGACGTGCGACAACGAAATTGCGCGAAACCACCCCAAACATGAGTTTTGGACCTAAAGTAGTGGATTGGGCATGTTCGTTGCGAAAAACGAAGAAATGGTTCCGGTGGCAAAAACTCGTGCTTTGTATGCACCCGACACCCGTTTTCGGAATGGGTGACGTGCGACAACGAAATTGCGCGAAACCACCCCAAACATGAGTTTTGGACCTAAAGTAGTGGATTGGGCATGTTCGTTGCGAAAAACGAAGAAATGGTTCCGGTGGCAAAAACTCGTGCTTTGTATGCACCCGACACCCGTTTTCGGAATGGGTGACGTGCGACAACGAAATTGCGCGAAACCACCCCAAACATGAGTTTTGGACCTAAAGTAGTGGATTGGGCATGTTCGTTGCGAAAAACGAAGAAATGGTTCCGGTGGCAAAAACTCGTGCTTTGTATGCACCCGACACCCGTTTTCGGAATGGGTGACGTGCGACAACGAAATTGCGCGAAACCACCCCAAACATGAGTTTTGGACCTAAAGTAGTGGATTGGGCATGTTCGTTGCGAAAAACGAAGAAATGGTTCCGGTGGCAAAAACTCGTGCTTTGTATGCACCCGACACCCGTTTTCGGAATGGGTGACGTGCGACAACGAAATTGCGCGAAACCACCCCAAACATGAGTTTTGGACCTAAAGTAGTGGATTGGGCATGTTCGTTGCGAAAAACGAAGAAATGGTTCCGGTGGCAAAAACTCGTGCTTTGTATGCACCCGACACCCGTTTTCGGAATGGGTGACGTGCGACAACGAAATTGCGCGAAACCACCCCAAACATGAGTTTTGGACCTAAAGTAGTGGATTGGGCATGTTCGTTGCGAAAAACGAAGAAATGGTTCCGGTGGCAAAAACTCGTGCTTTGTATGCACCCGACACCCGTTTTCGGAATGGGTGACGTGCGACAACGAAATTGCGCGAAACCACCCCAAACATGAGTTTTGGACCTAAAGTAGTGGATTGGGCATGTTCGTTGCGAAAAACGAAGAAATGGTTCCGGTGGCAAAAACTCGTGCTTTGTATGCACCCGACACCCGTTTTCGGAATGGGTGACGTGCGACAACGAAATTGCGCGAAACCACCCCAAACATGAGTTTTGGACCTAAAGTAGTGGATTGGGCATGTTCGTTGCGAAAAACGAAGAAATGGTTCCGGTGGCAAAAACTCGTGCTTTGTATGCACCCGACACCCGTTTTCGGAATGGGTGACGTGCGACAACGAAATTGCGCGAAACCACCCCAAACATGAGTTTTGGACCTAAAGTAGTGGATTGGGCATGTTCGTTGCGAAAAACGAAGAAATGGTTCCGGTGGCAAAAACTCGTGCTTTGTATGCACCCGACACCCGTTTTCGGAATGGGTGACGTGCGACAACGAAATTGCGCGAAACCACCCCAAACATGAGTTTTGGACCTAAAGTAGTGGATTGGGCATGTTCGTTGCGAAAAACGAAGAAATGGTTCCGGTGGCAAAAACTCGTGCTTTGTATGCACCCGACACCCGTTTTCGGAATGGGTGACGTGCGACAACGAAATTGCGCGAAACCACCCCAAACATGAGTTTTGGACCTAAAGTAGTGGATTGGGCATGTTCGTTGCGAAAAACGAAGAAATGGTTCCGGTGGCAAAAACTCGTGCTTTGTATGCACCCGACACCCGTTTTCGGAATGGGTGACGTGCGACAACGAAATTGCGCGAAACCACCCCAAACATGAGTTTTGGACCTAAAGTAGTGGATTGGGCATGTTCGTTGCGAAAAACGAAGAAATGGTTCCGGTGGCAAAAACTCGTGCTTTGTATGCACCCGACACCCGTTTTCGGAATGGGTGACGTGCGACAACGAAATTGCGCGAAACCACCCCAAACATGAGTTTTGGACCTAAAGTAGTGGATTGGGCATGTTCGTTGCGAAAAACGAAGAAATGGTTCCGGTGGCAAAAACTCGTGCTTTGTATGCACCCGACACCCGTTTTCGGAATGGGTGACGTGCGACAACGAAATTGCGCGAAACCACCCCAAACATGAGTTTTGGACCTAAAGTAGTGGATTGGGCATGTTCGTTGCGAAAAACGAAGAAATGGTTCCGGTGGCAAAAACTCGTGCTTTGTATGCACCCGACACCCGTTTTCGGAATGGGTGACGTGCGACAACGAAATTGCGCGAAACCACCCCAAACATGAGTTTTGGACCTAAAGTAGTGGATTGGGCATGTTCGTTGCGAAAAACGAAGAAATGGTTCCGGTGGCAAAAACTCGTGCTTTGTATGCACCCGACACCCGTTTTCGGAATGGGTGACGTGCGACAACGAAATTGCGCGAAACCACCCCAAACATGAGTTTTGGACCTAAAGTAGTGGATTGGGCATGTTCGTTGCGAAAAACGAAGAAATGGTTCCGGTGGCAAAAACTCGTGCTTTGTATGCACCCGACACCCGTTTTCGGAATGGGTGACGTGCGACAACGAAATTGCGCGAAACCACCCCAAACATGAGTTTTGGACCTAAAGTAGTGGATTGGGCATGTTCGTTGCGAAAAACGAAGAAATGGTTCCGGTGGCAAAAACTCGTGCTTTGTATGCACCCGACACCCGTTTTCGGAATGGGTGACGTGCGACAACGAAATTGCGCGAAACCACCCCAAACATGAGTTTTGGACCTAAAGTAGTGGATTGGGCATGTTCGTTGCGAAAAACGAAGAAATGGTTCCGGTGGCAAAAACTCGTGCTTTGTATGCACCCGACACCCGTTTTCGGAATGGGTGACGTGCGACAACGAAATTGCGCGAAACCACCCCAAACATGAGTTTTGGACCTAAAGTAGTGGATTGGGCATGTTCGTTGCGAAAAACGAAGAAATGGTTCCGGTGGCAAAAACTCGTGCTTTGTATGCACCCGACACCCGTTTTCGGAATGGGTGACGTGCGACAACGAAATTGCGCGAAACCACCCCAAACATGAGTTTTGGACCTAAAGTAGTGGATTGGGCATGTTCGTTGCGAAAAACGAAGAAATGGTTCCGGTGGCAAAAACTCGTGCTTTGTATGCACCCGACACCCGTTTTCGGAATGGGTGACGTGCGACAACGAAATTGCGCGAAACCACCCCAAACATGAGTTTTGGACCTAAAGTAGTGGATTGGGCATGTTCGTTGCGAAAAACGAAGAAATGGTTCCGGTGGCAAAAACTCGTGCTTTGTATGCACCCGACACCCGTTTTCGGAATGGGTGACGTGCGACAACGAAATTGCGCGAAACCACCCCAAACATGAGTTTTGGACCTAAAGTAGTGGATTGGGCATGTTCGTTGCGAAAAACGAAGAAATGGTTCCGGTGGCAAAAACTCGTGCTTTGTATGCACCCGACACCCGTTTTCGGAATGGGTGACGTGCGACAACGAAATTGCGCGAAACCACCCCAAACATGAGTTTTGGACCTAAAGTAGTGGATTGGGCATGTTCGTTGCGAAAAACGAAGAAATGGTTCCGGTGGCAAAAACTCGTGCTTTGTATGCACCCGACACCCGTTTTCGGAATGGGTGACGTGCGACAACGAAATTGCGCGAAACCACCCCAAACATGAGTTTTGGACCTAAAGTAGTGGATTGGGCATGTTCGTTGCGAAAAACGAAGAAATGGTTCCGGTGGCAAAAACTCGTGCTTTGTATGCACCCGACACCCGTTTTCGGAATGGGTGACGTGCGACAACGAAATTGCGCGAAACCACCCCAAACATGAGTTTTGGACCTAAAGTAGTGGATTGGGCATGTTCGTTGCGAAAAACGAAGAAATGGTTCCGGTGGCAAAAACTCGTGCTTTGTATGCACCCGACACCCGTTTTCGGAATGGGTGACGTGCGACAACGAAATTGCGCGAAACCACCCCAAACATGAGTTTTGGACCTAAAGTAGTGGATTGGGCATGTTCGTTGCGAAAAACGAAGAAATGGTTCCGGTGGCAAAAACTCGTGCTTTGTATGCACCCGACACCCGTTTTCGGAATGGGTGACGTGCGACAACGAAATTGCGCGAAACCACCCCAAACATGAGTTTTGGACCTAAAGTAGTGGATTGGGCATGTTCGTTGCGAAAAACGAAGAAATGGTTCCGGTGGCAAAAACTCGTGCTTTGTATGCACCCGACACCCGTTTTCGGAATGGGTGACGTGCGACAACGAAATTGCGCGAAACCACCCCAAACATGAGTTTTGGACCTAAAGTAGTGGATTGGGCATGTTCGTTGCGAAAAACGAAGAAATGGTTCCGGTGGCAAAAACTCGTGCTTTGTATGCACCCGACACCCGTTTTCGGAATGGGTGACGTGCGACAACGAAATTGCGCGAAACCACCCCAAACATGAGTTTTGGACCTAAAGTAGTGGATTGGGCATGTTCGTTGCGAAAAACGAAGAAATGGTTCCGGTGGCAAAAACTCGTGCTTTGTATGCACCCGACACCCGTTTTCGGAATGGGTGACGTGCGACAACGAAATTGCGCGAAACCACCCCAAACATGAGTTTTGGACCTAAAGTAGTGGATTGGGCATGTTCGTTGCGAAAAACGAAGAAATGGTTCCGGTGGCAAAAACTCGTGCTTTGTATGCACCCGACACCCGTTTTCGGAATGGGTGACGTGCGACAACGAAATTGCGCGAAACCACCCCAAACATGAGTTTTGGACCTAAAGTAGTGGATTGGGCATGTTCGTTGCGAAAAACGAAGAAATGGTTCCGGTGGCAAAAACTCGTGCTTTGTATGCACCCGACACCCGTTTTCGGAATGGGTGACGTGCGACAACGAAATTGCGCGAAACCACCCCAAACATGAGTTTTGGACCTAAAGTAGTGGATTGGGCATGTTCGTTGCGAAAAACGAAGAAATGGTTCCGGTGGCAAAAACTCGTGCTTTGTATGCACCCGACACCCGTTTTCGGAATGGGTGACGTGCGCAACGAAATTGCGCGAAACCACCCCAAACATGAGTTTTGGACCTAAAGTAGTGGATTGGGCATGTTCGTTGCGAAAAACGAAGAAATGGTTCCGGTGGCAAAAACTCGTGCTTTGTATGCACCCGACACCCGTTTTCGGAATGGGTGACGTGCGACAACGAAATTGCGCGAAACCACCCCAAACATGAGTTTTGGACCTAAAGTAGTGGATTGGGCATGTTCGTTGCGAAAAACGAAGAAATGGTTCCGGTGGCAAAAACTCGTGCTTTGTATGCACCCGACACCCGTTTTCGGAATGGGTGACGTGCGACAACGAAATTGCGCGAAACCACCCCAAACATGAGTTTTGGACCTAAAGTAGTGGATTGGGCATGTTCGTTGCGAAAAACGAAGAAATGGTTCCGGTGGCAAAAACTCGTGCTTTGTATGCACCCGACACCCGTTTTCGGAATGGGTGACGTGCGACAACGAAATTGCGCGAAACCACCCCAAACATGAGTTTTGGACCTAAAGTAGTGGATTGGGCATGTTCGTTGCGAAAAACGAAGAAATGGTTCCGGTGGCAAAAACTCGTGCTTTGTATGCACCCGACACCCGTTTTCGGAATGGGTGACGTGCGACAACGAAATTGCGCGAAACCACCCCAAACATGAGTTTTGGACCTAAAGTAGTGGATTGGGCATGTTCGTTGCGAAAAACGAAGAAATGGTTCCGGTGGCAAAAACTCGTGCTTTGTATGCACCCGACACCCGTTTTCGGAATGGGTGACGTGCGACAACGAAATTGCGCGAAACCACCCCAAACATGAGTTTTGGACCTAAAGTAGTGGATTGGGCATGTTCGTTGCGAAAAACGAAGAAATGGTTCCGGTGGCAAAAACTCGTGCTTTGTATGCACCCGACACCCGTTTTCGGAATGGGTGACGTGCGACAACGAAATTGCGCGAAACCACCCCAAACATGAGTTTTGGACCTAAAGTAGTGGATTGGGCATGTTCGTTGCGAAAAACGAAGAAATGGTTCCGGTGGCAAAAACTCGTGCTTTGTATGCACCCGACACCCGTTTTCGGAATGGGTGACGTGCGACAACGAAATTGCGCGAAACCACCCCAAACATGAGTTTTGGACCTAAAGTAGTGGATTGGGCATGTTCGTTGCGAAAAACGAAGAAATGGTTCCGGTGGCAAAAACTCGTGCTTTGTATGCACCCGACACCCGTTTTCGGAATGGGTGACGTGCGACAACGAAATTGCGCGAAACCACCCCAAACATGAGTTTTGGACCTAAAGTAGTGGATTGGGCATGTTCGTTGCGAAAAACGAAGAAATGGTTCCGGTGGCAAAAACTCGTGCTTTGTATGCACCCGACACCCGTTTTCGGAATGGGTGACGTGCGACAACGAAATTGCGCGAAACCACCCCAAACATGAGTTTTGGACCTAAAGTAGTGGATTGGGCATGTTCGTTGCGAAAAACGAAGAAATGGTTCCGGTGGCAAAAACTCGTGCTTTGTATGCACCCGACACCCGTTTTCGGAATGGGTGACGTGCGACAACGAAATTGCGCGAAACCACCCCAAACATGAGTTTTGGACCTAAAGTAGTGGATTGGGCATGTTCGTTGCGAAAAACGAAGAAATGGTTCCGGTGGCAAAAACTCGTGCTTTGTATGCACCCGACACCCGTTTTCGGAATGGGTGACGTGCGACAACGAAATTGCGCGAAACCACCCCAAACATGAGTTTTGGACCTAAAGTAGTGGATTGGGCATGTTCGTTGCGAAAAACGAAGAAATGGTTCCGGTGGCAAAAACTCGTGCTTTGTATGCACCCGACACCGTTTTCGGAATGGGTGACGTGCGACAACGAAATTGCGCGAAACCACCCCAAACATGAGTTTTGGACCTAAAGTAGTGGATTGGGCATGTTCGTTGCGAAAAACGAAGAAATGGTTCCGGTGGCAAAAACTCGTGCTTTGTATGCACCCGACACCCGTTTTCGGAATGGGTGACGTGCGACAACGAAATTGCGCGAAACCACCCCAAACATGAGTTTTGGACCTAAAGTAGTGGATTGGGCATGTTCGTTGCGAAAAACGAAGAAATGGTTCCGGTGGCAAAAACTCGTGCTTTGTATGCACCCGACACCCGTTTTCGGAATGGGTGACGTGCGACAACGAAATTGCGAAACCACCCCAAACATGAGTTTTGGACCTAAAGTAGTGGATTGGGCATGTTCGTTGCGAAAAACGAAGAAATGGTTCCGGTGGCAAAAACTCGTGCTTTGTATGCACCCGACACCCGTTTTCGGAATGGGTGACGTGCGACAACGAAATTGCGCGAAACCACCCCAAACATGAGTTTTGGACCTAAAGTAGTGGATTGGGCATGTTCGTTGCGAAAAACGAAGAAATGGTTCCGGTGGCAAAAACTCGTGCTTTGTATGCACCCGACACCCGTTTTCGGAATGGGTGACGTGCGACAACGAAATTGCGCGAAACCACCCCAAACATGAGTTTTGGACCTAAAGTAGTGGATTGGGCATGTTCGTTGCGAAAAACGAAGAAATGGTTCCGGTGGCAAAAACTCGTGCTTTGTATGCACCCGACACCCGTTTTCGGAATGGGTGACGTGCGACAACGAAATTGCGCGAAACCACCCCAAACATGAGTTTTGGACCTAAAGTAGTGGATTGGGCATGTTCGTTGCGAAAAACGAAGAAATGGTTCCGGTGGCAAAAACTCGTGCTTTGTATGCACCCGACACCGTTTTCGGAATGGGTGACGTGCGACAACGAAATTGCGCGAAACCACCCCAAACATGAGTTTTGGACCTAAAGTAGTGGATTGGGCATGTTCGTTGCGAAAAACGAAGAAATGGTTCCGGTGGCAAAAACTCGTGCTTTGTATGCACCCGACACCCGTTTTCGGAATGGGTGACGTGCGACAACGAAATTGCGCGAAACCACCCCAAACATGAGTTTTGGACCTAAAGTAGTGGATTGGGCATGTTCGTTGCGAAAAACGAAGAAATGGTTCCGGTGGCAAAAACTCGTGCTTTGTATGCACCCGACACCCGTTTTCGGAATGGGTGACGTGCGACAACGAAATTGCGCGAAACCACCCCAAACATGAGTTTTGGACCTAAAGTAGTGGATTGGGCATGTTCGTTGCGAAAAACGAAGAAATGGTTCCGGTGGCAAAAACTCGTGCTTTGTATGCACCCGACACCGTTTTCGGAATGGGTGACGTGCGACAACGAAATTGCGCGAAACCACCCCAAACATGAGTTTTGGACCTAAAGTACTGGATTGGGCATGTTCGTTGCGAAAAACGAAGAAATGGTTCCGGTGGCAAAAACTCGTGGTTTTATGCACCCCGACACCCGTTTTCGGAATGGGTGACGTGCGGCAACGAAATTGCGCGAAACCACCCCAAACATGAGTTTTGGACCTAAAGTAGTGGATTGGGCATGTTCGTTGCGAAAAACGAAGAAATGGTTCCGGTGGCAAAAACTCGTGCTTTTATGCACTCGACACCTCGTTTTCGGAATGGGTGACGTGCGACAACGAAATTGCGCGAAACCACCCCAAACATGAGTTTTGGACCTAAAGTAGTGGATTGGGCATGTTCGTTGCGAAAAACGAAGAAATGGTTCCGGTGGCAAAAACTCGTGCTTTGTATGCACCCGACACCCATTTTCGGAATGGGTGACGTGCGACAACGAAATTGCGCGAAACCACCCCAAACATGAGTTTTGGACCTAAAGTAGTGGATTGGGCATGTTCGTTGCGAAAAACGAAGAAATGGTTCCGGTGGCAAAAACTCGTGCTTTGTATGCACCCCGACACCAGTTTTCGGAATGGGTGATGTGCGGACAACGAAATTGCGCGAAACCACCCCAAACATGAGTTTTGGACCTAAAGTAGTGGATTGGGCATGTTCGTTGCGAAAAACGAAGAAATGGTTCTGGTGGCAAAAACTCGTGCTTTTATGCACCCGACACCGTTTTTGGAATGGGTGACGTGCGGCAACGAAATTGCGAGAAACCACCCCAAACATGAGTTTTGGACCTAAAGTAGTGGATTGGGCATGTTCGTTGCGGAAAAACGAAGAAATGGTTACCGGTGGCAAAAACTCGTGCTTTTATGCACCCGACACCCGTTTTCGGAATGGGTGACAGTGCGACAACGAAATTGCGCGAAACCACCCCAAACATGAGTTTTGGACCTAAAGTAGTGGATTGGGCATGTTCGTTGCGAAAAACGAAGAAATGGTTCCGGTGGCAAAAACTCGTGCTTTGTATGCACTCGACACCCGTTTTCGGAATGGGTGACGTGCGACAACGAAATTGTGCGAAACCACCCCAAACATGAGTTTTTGGACCTAAAGTAGTGGATTGGCATGTTCGTTGCGAAAAACGAAGAAATGGTTCCGGTGGCAAAAACTCGTGCTTTGTATGCACCCCGACACCCGTTTTCGGAATGGGTGACGTGCGGACAACGAAATTGCGCGAAAACCACCCCAAACATGAGTTTTGGACCTAAAGTAGTGGATTGGGCATGTTCGTTGCGAAAAACGAAGAAATGGTTCCGGTGGCAAAAACTCGTGCTTTGTATGCACCTCGACACCCGTTTTCGGAATGGGTGACGTGCGACAACGAAATTGCGCGAAACCACCCCAAACATGAGTTTTGGACCTAAAGTAGTGGATTGGGCATGTTCGTTGCGAAAAACGAAGAAATGGTTCCGGTGGCAAAAACTCGTGCTTTGTATGCACCCGACACCCGTTTTCGGAATGGGTGACGTGCGACAACGAAATTGCGCGAAACCACCCCAAACATGAGTTTTGGACCTAAAGTAGTGGATTGGGCATGTTCGTTGCGAAAAACGAAGAAATGGTTCCGGTGGCAAAAACTCGTGCTTTGTATGCACCCCGACACCCGTTTTCGGAATGGGTGACGTGCGACAACGAAATTGCGAGAAACCACCCCAAACATGAGTTTTGGACCTAAAGTAGTGGATTGGGCATGTTCGTTGCGAAAAACGAAGAAATGGTTCCGGTGGCAAAAACTCGTGCTTTTATGCACCCGGACACCCGTTTTTCGGAATGGGTGACGTGCGACAACGAAATTGCGCGAAACCACCCCAAACATGAGTTTTGGACCTAAAGTAGTGGATTGGGCATGTTCGTTGCGAAAAACGAAGAAATGGTTCCGGTGGCAAAAACTCGTGCTTTGTATGCACCCCGACACCCGTTTTCGGAAATGGGTGACGTGCGACAACGAAATTGTCGAGAAACCACCCCAAACATGAGTTTTGGACCTAAAGTACGTGGATTGGGCATGTTCGTTGCGAAAAACGAAGAAATGGTTCCGGTGGCAAAAACTCGTGCTTTTATGCACCCGACACCCGTTTTCGGAATGGGTGACGTGCGACAACGAAATTGCGAGAAACCACCCCAAACATGAGTTTTGGACCTAAAGTAGTGGATTGGGCATGTTCGTTGCGAAAAACGAAGAAATGGTTCCGGTGGCAAAAACTCGTGCTTTTATGCACCCGACACCCGTTTTCGGAATGGGTGACGTGCGACAACGAAATTGCGCGAAACCACCCCAAACATGAGTTTTGGACCTAAAGTAGTGGATTGGGCATGTTCGTTGCGAAAAACGAAGAAATGGTTCCGGTGGCAAAAACTCGTGCTTTGTATGCACCCCGACACCCGTTTTCGGAATGGGTGACGTGCGACAACGAAATTGCGCGAAACCACCCCAAACATGAGTTTTGGACCTAAAGTAGTGGATTGGGCATGTTCGTTGCGAAAAACGAAGAAATGGTTCCGGTGGCAAAAACTCGTGCTTTTATGCACCTCGACACCCGTTTTCGGAATGGGTGACGTGCGACAACGAAATTGCGAGAAACCACCCCAAACATGAGTTTTGGACCTAAAGTAGTGGATTGGGCATGTTCGTTGCGAAAAACGAAGAAATGGTTCCGGTGGCAAAAACTCGTGCTTTTATGCACCCGACACCCGTTTTCGGAATGGGTGACGTGCGACAACGAAATTGCGCGAAACCACCCCAAACATGAGTTTTGGACCTAAGTAGTGGATTGGGCATGTTCGTTGCGAAAAACGAAGAAATGGTTCCGGTGGCAAAAACTCGTGCTTTGTATGCACCCCGACACCCGTTTTCGGAATGGGTGACGTGCGACAACGAAATTGCGCGAAACCACCCCAAACATGAGTTTTGGACCTAAAGTAGTGGATTGGGCATGTTCGTTGCGAAAAAACGAAGAAATGGTTCCGGTGGCAAAAACTCGTGCTTTTATGCACCTCGACACCCGTTTTCGGAATGGGTGACGTGCGACAACGAAATTGTGCGAAACCACCCCAAACATGAGTTTTGGACCTAAAGTAGTGGATTGGGCATGTTCGTTGCGAAAAACGAAGAAATGGTTCCGGTGGCAAAAACTCGTGCTTTGTATGCACCCGACAACCCGTTTTAGGAATGGGTGACGTGCGACAACGAAATTGCGTGAAACCACCCCAAACATGAGTTTTGGACCTAAAGTAGTGGATTGGGCATGTTCGTTGCGAAAAACGAAGAAATGGTTCCGGTGGCAAAAACTCGTGCTTTGTATGCACCCGACACCCGTTTTCGGAATGGGTGACGTGCGACAACGAAATTGCGTGAAACCACCCCAAACATGAGTTTTGGACCTAAAGTAGTGGATTGGGCATGTTCGTTGCGGAAAACGAAGAAATGGTTCCGGTGGCAAAAACTCGTGCTTTTATGCACCCGACACCCGTTTTCGGAATGGGTGACGTGCGACAACGAAATTGCGCGAAACCACCCCAAACATGAGTTTTGGACCTAAAGTAGTGGATTGGGCATGTTCGTTGCGAAAAACGAAGAAATGGTTCCGGTGGCAAAAACTCGTGCTTTGTATGCACCCGACACCCGTTTTCGGAATGGGTGACGTGCGACAACGAAATTGCGTGAAACCACCCCAAACATGAGTTTTGGACCTAAAGTAGTGGATTGGGCATGTTCGTTGCGAAAAACGAAGAAATGGTTCCGGTGGCAAAAACTCGTGCTTTGTATGCACCCGACACCCGTTTTCGGAATGGGTGACGTGCGACAACGAAATTGCGCGAAACCACCCCAAACATGAGTTTTGGACCTAAAGTAGTGGATTGGGCATGTTCGTTGCGAAAAACGAAGAAATGGTTCCGGTGGCAAAAACTCGTGCTTTGTATGCACCCGACAACCGTTTTCAGAATGGGTGACGTGCGGACAACGAAATTGCGCGAAACCACCCCAAACATGAGTTTTGGACCTAAAGTAGTGGATTGGGCATGTTCGTTGCGAAAAACGAAGAAATGGTTCCGGTGGCAAAAACTCGTGCTTTGTATGCACCCGACACCCGTTTTCGGAATGGGTGACGTGCGACAACGAAATTGCGCGAAACCACCCCAAACATGAGTTTTGGACCTAAAGTAGTGGATTGGGCATGTTCGTTGCGAAAAACGAAGAAATGGTTCCGGTGGCAAAAACTCGTGCTTTGTATGCACCCGACAACCCGTTTTCGAATGGGTGACGTGCGACAACGAAATTGCGAGAAACCACCCCAAACATGAGTTTTGGACCTAAGTAGTGGATTGGGCATGTTCGTTGCGAAAAACGAAGAAATGGTTCCGGTGGCAAAAACTCGTGCTTTGTATGCACCCGACACCCGTTTTCGGAATGGGTGACGTGCGACAACGAAATTGCGCGAAACCACCCCAAACATGAGTTTTGGACCTAAAGTAGTGGATTGGGCATGTTCGTTGCGAAAAACGAAGAAATGGTTCCGGTGGCAAAAACTCGTGCTTTTATGCACCCGACACCCGTTTTTCGGAATGGGTGACGTGCGACAACGAAATTGCGCGAAACCACCCCAAACATGAGTTTTGGACCTAAAGTAGTGGATTGGGCATGTTCGTTGCGAAAAACGAAGAAATGGTTCCGGTGGCAAAAACTCGTGCTTTGTATGCACCCGACACCCGTTTTCGGAATGGGTGACGTGCGACAACGAAATTGCGAGAAACCACCCCAAACATGAGTTTTGGACCTAAAGTAGTGGATTGGGCATGTTCGTTGTGAAAAACGAAGAAATGGTTCCGGTGGCAAAAACTCGTGCTTTTATGCACCCGACACCCGTTTTCGGAATGGGTGACGTGCGGACAACGAAATTGCGCGAAACCACCCCAAACATGAGTTTTGGACCTAAAGTAGTGGATTGGGCATGTTCGTTGCGAAAAACGAAGAAATGGTTCCGGTGGCAAAAACTTCGTGCTTTTATGCACCCTGACACCCGTTTTCGGAATGGGTGACGTGCGACAACGAAATTGCGCGAAACAACCCCAAACATGAGTTTTGGACCTAAAGTAGTGGATTGGGCATGTTCGTTGCGAAAAACGAAGAAATGGTTCCGGTGGCAAAAACTCGTGCTTTGTATGCACCCCGACACCCGTTTTCGGAATGGGTGACGTGCGGCAACTGAAATTGCGAGAAACCACCCCAAACATGAGTTTTGGACCTAAAGTAGTGGATTGGGCATGTTCGTTGCGAAAAACGAAGAAATGGTTCCGGTGGCAAAAACTCGTGCTTTTATGCACCCGACACCCGTTTTCGGAATGGGTGACGTGCGACAACGAAATTGCGCGAAACCACCCCAAACATGAGTTTTGGACCTAAAGTAGTGGATTGGGCATGTTCGTTGCGAAAAACGAAGAAATGGTTCCGATGGCAAAAACTCGTGCTTTGTATGCACCCGACACCCGTTTTCGAATGGGTGACGTGCGACAACGAAATTGCGCGAAACCACCCCAAACATGAGTTTTGGACCTAAAGTAGTGGATTGGGCATGTTCGTTGCGAAAAACGAAGAAAATGGTTCCGGTGGCAAAAACTCGTGCTTTGTATGCACCCGACACCCGTTTTTGGAATGGGTGACGTGCGACAACGAAATTGCGCGAAACCACCCCAAACATGAGTTTTGGACCTAAAGTAGTGGATTGGGCATTGTTCGTTGCGAAAAACGAAGAAATGGTTCCAGTGGCAAAAACTCGTGCTTTGTATGCACCCCGACAACCGTTTTCGAATGGGTGACGTGCGACAACGAAATTGCGCGAAACCACCCCAAACATGAGTTTTGGACCTAAAGTAGTGGATTGGGCATGTTCGTTGCGAAAAACGAAGAAATGGTTCCGGTGGCAAAAACTCGTGCTTTTATGCACCCGACACCCGTTTTCGGAATGGGTGACGTGCGACAACGAAATTGCGCGAAACCACCCCAAACATGAGTTTTGGACCTAAAGTAGTGGATTGGGCATGTTCGTTGCGAAAAACGAAGAAATGGTTCCGGTGGCAAAAACTCGTGCTTTGTATGCACTCGACACCCGTTTTCGGAATGGGTGACGTGCGACAACGAAATTGCGCGAAACCACCCCAAACATGAGTTTTGGACCTAAAGTAGTGGATTGGGCATGTTCGTTGCGAAAAACGAAGAAATGGTTCCGGTGGCAAAAACTCGTGCTTTGTATGCACCCGACACCCGTTTTCGGAATGGGTGACGTGCGACAACGAAATTGCGCGAAACCACCCCCAAACATGAGTTTTGGACCTAAAGTAGTGGATTGGGCATGTTCGTTGCGAAAAACGAAGAAATGGTTCCGGTGGCAAAAACTCGTGCTTTTATGCACCCTGACACCCGTTTTCGGAATGGGTGACGTGCGACAACGAAATTGCGCGAAACCACCCCAAACATGAGTTTTGGACCTAAAGTAGTGGATTGGGCATGTTCGTTGCGAAAAACGAAGAAATGGTTCCGGTGGCAAAAACTCGTGCTTTTATGCACCCGACACCCGTTTTCGGAATGGGTGACGTGCGACATACGAAATTGCGAGAAACCACCCCAAACATGAGTTTTGGACCTAAAGTACTGGATTGGGCATGTTCGTTGCGAAAAACGAAGAAATGGTTCCGGTGGCAAAAACTCGTGCTTTTATGCACCCGACACCCTTTTCGGAATGGGTGATGTGCGGCAACGAAATTGCGAGAAACCACCCCAAACATGAGTTTTGGACCTAAAGTAGTGGATTGGGCATGTTCGTTGCGAAAAACGAAGAAATGGTTCCGGTGGCAAAAACTCGTGCTTTTATGCACCCGACACCCGTTTTCGGAATGGGTGACGTGCGGCAACGAAATTGCGCGAAACCACCCCAAACATGAGTTTTGGACCTAAAGTAGTGGATTGGGCATGTTCGTTGTGAAAAACGAAGAAATGGTTCCGGTGGCAAAAACTCGTGCTTTGTATGCACTCGACACCCGTTTTCGGAATGGGTGACGTGCGGCAACGAAATTGTGCGAAACCACCCCAAACATGAGTTTAGGACCTAAAGTAGTGGATTGGGCATGTTCGTTGCGAAAAACGAAGAAATGGTTCCGGTGGCAAAAACTTGTGCTTTGTATGCACCCGACACCCGTTTTCGGAATGGGTGACGTGCGACAACGAAATTGCGCGAAACAACCCCAAACATGAGTTTTAGGACCTAAAGTAGTGGATTGGGCATGTTCGTTGCGAAAAACGAAGAAATGGTTACGGTAGCAAAAACTCGTGCTTTTATGCACCTGACACCCGTTTTCGGAATGGGTGACGTGCGGCAACGAAATTGCGAGAAACCACCCCAAACATGAGTTTTGGACCTAAAGTAGTGGATTGGGCATGTTCGTTGCGAAAAACGAAGAAATGGTTCCGGTGGCAAAAACTTGTGGTTTTATGCACCCGACACCCGTTTTCGGAATGGGTGACGTGCGACAACGAAATTGCGCGAAACCACCCCAAACATGAGTTTTGGACCTAAGTAGTGGATTGGGCATGTTTGTTGCGAAAAACGAAGAAATGGTTCCGGTGGCAAAAACTCGTGCTTTGTATGCACCCCGACACCCGTTTTTGGAATGGGTGACATGCGACAACGAAATTGCGAGAAACCACCCCAAACATGAGTTTTGGACCTAAAGTAGTGGATTGGGCATGTTCGTTGTGAAAAACGAAGAAATGGTTTCGGTGGCAAAAACTCGTGCTTTGTATGCACCCGACACCCGTTTTCGGAATGGGTGACGCGCGACAACGAAATTGCGTGAAACCACCCCAAACATGAGTTTTGGACCTAAAGTAGTGGATTGGGCTTGTTCGTTGCGAAAAACGAAGAAATGGTTCCGTTGGCAAAAACTCGTGCTTTGTATGCACCCGACAACCGTTTTCAGAATAGGTGACGTGCGATAACGAAATTGCGCGAAACCACCCTAAACATGAGTTTAGGACCTAAAGTAGTGGATTGGGCATGTTCGTTGCGAAAAACGAAGAAATGGTTCTGGTGGCAAAAACTCGTGCTTTGTATGCACCCGACACCCGTTTTCGGAATGGGTGACGTGCGACAACGAAATTGCGCGAAACCACCCCAGACATGAGTTTTGGACCTAAAGTAGTGGATTGGGCATGTTCGTTGCGGAAAACGAAGAAATGGTTCCGGTGGCAAAAACTCGTGCTTTTATGCACCCGACACCCGTTTTCGGAATGGGTGACGTGCGACAACGAAATTGCGAGAAACCACCCCAAACATGAGTTTTGGACCTAAAGTAGTGGATTGGGCATGTTCGTTGCGAAAAACGAAGAAATGGTTCCGGTGGCAAAAACTCGTGCTTTGTATGCACCCGACACCCGTTTTCGGAATGGGTGACGTGCGACAACGAAATTGCGCGAAACCAACCCAAAAATGAGTTTTGGACCTAAAGTAGTGGATTGGGCATGTTCGTTGCGAAAAACGAAGAAATGGTTCCGGTGGCAAAAACTTGTGGTTTTATGCACCCGACACCCGTTTTCGGAATGGGTGACGTGCGACAACGAAATTGCACGAAACCACCCCAAACATGAGTTTTGGACCTAAAGTAGTGGATTGGGCATGTTCGTTGCAAAAAACGAAGAAATGGTTTCGGTGGCAAAAACTTGTGCTTTGTATGCACCCGACACCCGTTTTCGGAATGGGTGACGTGCGACAACGAAATTGCGAGAAACCAACCCAAACATGAGTTTTGGACCTAAAGTAGTGGATTGGGCATGTTCGTTGTGAAAAACGAAGAAATGGTTCTGGTGGCAAAAACTCGTGCTTTTATGCACCCGACACCCGTTTTCGGAATGGGTGACGTGCGGCAACGAAATTGAGCGAAACCACCCCAAACATGAGTTTTGGACCAAAAGTAGTGGATTGGGCATGTTCGTTGCGAAAAATGAAGAAATGGTTCCGGTGGCAAAAACTTGTAGTTTTATGCACCCGACATTCGTTTTCGGAATGGGTGACGTGCGACAACGAAATAGCGCGAAACAACCCCAAACATGAGTTTTGGACCTAAAGTAGTGGATTGGGCATGTTCGTTACGAAAAACGAAGAAATGGTTCTGGTGGCAAAAACTCGTGCTTTGTATGCACCCCGACACCCGTTTTCGGAATGGGTGACGTGTGACAATAAAATTGCGAGAAACCACCCCAAACATGAGTTTTGGACCTAAAGTACTGGATTGGGCATGTTCGTTGCGAAAAACGAAGAAATGGTTCTGGTGGCAAAAACTCGTGCTTTTATGCACCCGACACCCGTTTTCGGAATGGGTGACGTGCGACAACGAAATTGCGCGAAACCACCCCAAACATGAGTTTTGGACCTAAAGTAGTGGATTGGGCATGTTTGTTGCGAAAAACGAAGAAATGGTTCCAATGGCAAAAACTCGTGCTTTGTTTGCACTCGACACCCGTTTTCGAAATGGGTGACGTGCGACAACGAAATTGTGTGAAACCACCCCAAACATGAGTTTTGGACCTAAAGTAGTGGATTGAGCATGTTCGTTGCGAAAAACGAAGAAATGGTTCCGGTGGCAAAAACTCGTGCTTTGTATGCACCCCGACACCCGTTTTCGGAATGGGTGACGTGCGACAACAAAATTGCGCGAAACCACCCCAAACATGAGTTTTGGACCTAAAGTAGTGGATTGGGCATGTTCGTTGCGAAAAACAAAGAAATGGTTCCGGTGGCAAAAACTCGTGCTTTGTATGCACCCCGACAACCGTTTTCAGAATGGGTGACGTGCGGCAACGAAATTGCGCGAAACCACCCCAAACATGAGTTTTGGACCTAAAGTAGCTGATTGGGCATGTTCGTTGCGAAAAACGAAGAAATGGTTCCGGTGGCAAAAACTCGTGCTTTGTATGCACCCGACACACGTTTTCGGAACGGGTGACGTGCGACAACGAAATTGCGCGAAACCACCCCAAACATGAGTTTTGGACCTAAAGTAGTGGATTGGGCATGTTCGTTGCGAAAAACAAAGAAATGGTTCAGGTGGAAAAACTCGTGCTTTGTATGCACCCCGACACCCGTTTTCGGAATGGGTGACGTGCGACAACGAAATTGCGAGAAACCACCCCAAACATGAGTTTTGGACCTAAGTAGTGGATTGGGCATGTTCATTGCGAAAAACAAAGAAATGGTTCCGGTGGCAAAAACTCGTGCTTTTATGCACCCGACACCCGTTTTCGGAATGGGTGACGTGCGACAACGAAATTGCGCGAAACCACCCCAAACATGAGTTTAGGACCTAATGTAGTGGATTGGGCATGTTCATTGCGAAAAACGAAGAAATGGTTCCGGTGGCAAAAACTCGTGCTTTCTATGCACCCCGACAACCGTTTTCAGAATGGGTGATGTGCGACAAAGAAATTGCGCGAAACCACCCCAAACATGAGTTTTGGACCTAAAGTAGTGGATTGGGCATGTTCGTTGCGAAAAACGAAGAAATGGTTCTGGTGGCAAAAACTCGTGCTTTGTATGCACCCGACACCCGTTTTAGGAATGGGTGACGTGCGACAACGAAATTGCGCGAAACCACCCCAAACATGAGTTTTGGACCTAAAGTAGTGGATTGGGCATGTTTGTTGCGAAAAATGAAGAAATGGTTCCAGTGGCAAAAACTCGTGCTTTGTATGCACCCCGACAACCGTTTTCAGAATGGGCGACGTGCGTCAACGAAATTGCGCGAAACCACCCCAAACATGTGTTTTGGACCTAAAGTAGTGGATAGGGCATGTTCGTTGCGAAAAAGGAAGAAATGGTTCCGGTGGCAAAAACTCGTGCTTTGTATGCATCCGACACCCGTTTTCGGAATGGGTGACGTGCGACAACAAAATTGCGCGAAACCACCCCAAACATGAGATTTCGACCTAAAGTAGTGGATTGGGCATGTTCGTTGCGAAAAACGAAGAAATGGTTCCGGTGGCAAAAACTCGTGCTTTGTATGCATCCCGACACCCGTTTTTGGAATGGGTGACGTGCGACAACGAAATTGCGAGAAACCACCCCAAACATGAGTTTTGACCTAAGTAGTGGATTGGGCATGTTCGTTGCGAAAAACGAAGAAATCGTTCCGGTGGCAAAAACTCGTGCTTGGTATGCACCCCGACACCCGTTTTCGGAATGGGTGACATGCGACAACGAAATTGCGAGAAACCACCCCAAACATGAGTTTTGGACCCAAAGTAGTGGATTGGGATTGTTCGTTGTGAAAAACGAAGAAATGGTTTCGGTGGCAAAAACTCGTGCTTTTATGCACCCGACACCCGTTTTCAGAATGGGTGACGTGCGGCAACGAAATTGTGTGAAACCACCCCAAACATGAGTTTTGGACCTAAAGTAGTGGATTGGGCATGTTCGTTGCGAAAAACGAAGAAATGGTTCCGGTGGCAAAAACTCGTGCTTTGTATGCACCCGACAACCCTTTTCAGAATGGGTGACGTGCGACAACGAAATTGCGTGAAACCACCCCAAACATGAGTTTAGGACCTAAAGTAGTGGATTGGGCATGTTCGTTGCGAAAAACGAAGAAATGGTTCTGGTGGCAAAAACTCGTGCTTTGTATGCACCCGACACTCGTTTTTGGAATGGGTGACGTGCGGCAACGAAATTGCGTGAAACCACCCCAAACATGAGTTTTGGACCTAAAGTAGTGGATTGGGCATGTTCGTTGCGGAAAACGAAGAAATGGTTCCGGTGGCAAAACTCGTGCTTTTATGCACCCGACACCCGTTTTCGGAATGGGTGACGTGCGGCAACGAAATTGCGTGAAACCACCCCAAACATGAGTTTTGGACCAAAAGTAGTGGATTGGGCATGTTCGTTGCGAAAAACGAAGAAATGGTTCCAGTGGCAAAAACTCGTGCTTTGTATGCACCCGACAACCCTTTTCAGAATGGGTGACGTGCGACAACGAAATTGCGCGAAACCACCCCAAACATGAGTTTAGGACCTAAAGTAGTGGATTGGACATGTTCGTTGCGAAAAACGAAGAAATGGTTCTGGTGGCAAAAACTCGTGCTTTGTATGCACCCCAACACCCGTTTTCGGAATGGGTGAC